>NC_059346.1:3187500-3360000 GCF_019703515.2 Myxocyprinus asiaticus | reverse complement strand
TCTTATATGATTTTCGGAGTGTGACGGTGACCAAACGGACTCTTCCATTACGAAAATCATGCGCTTGGTCTTGTTTCCAAAACTCACAGCCAATGAGCTCTGTGTACAGTAGTTGTATCCATTCCATGGTAATTACAGTATGAGAATGATATCTACATATAAGTTAGAATAAAACAAATGAATCCAGTAATTATCATCATTATCGGCATTGAGCAACAGTGTTTTGAATTCACTCGCTCTCAAACAGATATGCAATATGACCTACAAAAGACAACAATTATGTGCAATTCATGGCATATTCGTCTGCTGTAAGTGGTTGCAGGTGACCACAGCAGACAGTAACACACATCTTCTCGGTTTTGTTCCAGTTTCTTTTTTTTCTTTAAAAAGCTAAAAGTTTCCCCTTACATTTGCAACAGCAGATGACTGTGTTAATCTGTAAATTTTTTATGGTTTTCATAGGTGATCTCTATCTGACTCGCTCCTTAAAGCTCTTAAGCGCAGAACGAATCTTCAGATCACCCCAAAAAGCGCCACATTCTCAGATTGGATCCAATCACAGTTCTTTAAAAATAGATGTTATTCATATTGACCAGCAGGTGGCGCAGTCACTCCTTGTTTTGACTTGGCTCTCCTGATGCATGACATTCTGTTCCTATGACACTTGCTCTACTGGCCGCATCTGCACGTCACCGATCTACAGAGAGAGAGAGAGATGAAAAACAGATTATTCAATTTGTCAAATCTAATCCCACTGCAAATCACAGAGAGAACACATCAATCAGCACGTCATGGATCTAATAGTGCTGTGATTTGATTTTTCTGTCTCCCATCTGTCTGAAGATCAGCATGACTAATAATTATCCCAGTCGATGATTGTAAAGCGTTCTATCTAACTCATAAGGTAATATATCATAACTGCTTCCGAGAAGAGCCAGATTTTCTTTCAATGATATAGATCAGAGGTTTTCATCTGGTTTTCAAGCATTGCAAATGACATAATCGATTCAGTTTTGTTAAAAGCTTAAAACTCATTATTGAACAATGTATTGAAATCCCATTGGTGAGAATGGCATTAAGTGAACTTCATAGTGTCTCTGAATGGACTTACCTGAACATGAGCAGGTGCACTGAGGACGTATGTGACAGCACTGGCGATGTCTTCTGCTTTCAAACACTGTACAAGACAAACACTCATTATGAATTTACGCAACAAAGAAATGGACATGTATGAAGACATCACACACAAGCTCGGTTCACCTTTATGCTTTCATAAACAGCGGCAGCTCTTTCTGGATCACTGTTGTGATGCCGGAAGGCAAATTCAGTTTCCACTATTCCAGGTGATATACACTATGCAAAAGGAAAACAGACAGGTTAATAAATAGAGCAATGCTTCATGTTTTATCAAGGTTGAGTGTCTGGAACGGTTATTAAATGGCTGCAACAAGACAAAAGCCAGGTATAATGCATGTACGTTGCATTCATTTGTTTTTTTGTTTTTTTATTGAAACAAAACATAAATAATGCTTAGAATGTTGGTTTTTCATTAAAAAAAAAAAAAAAGGCTTAAATTTTGATTATACATTATGCCTAAAAACATTTTAATATGAGAAATCTGCACAATTTCTCATGTCTAATGCTCATATATACAGCTTGGTTTTTTGTGGGTGTGGGTGGTCAACCCATGCTGTCATTTTGGATTATAAATAGTCATTATAATTATAATATATACAGTATATTTATACAGTGCATTCAGAACCCTTCATTTTTTCACTTTTATGTTGCAGCCTTATGCTAAAATGCTTTAAATAATTTTTTCCCCACTTCAATCTAAACTCTATCTATCAATCAAACAATCTAAACTACCCCATAGTGACAAAGCACTACAACAAGATTTTTGATAACTCTGAAAATTTATTAGAAAGAAAAAGCTGAAATATCACATAAGTATTCACACCCTTAACTCAGTGCTTAGTTGAAGCAGCTTTGGCAGCGATTACAGCCTCAAGTCTTTTTGGGTATGATGCGACAAGCTTTGAATGCCTGGATTTGGGGATTTTCTACCATTCTTCTCTGCAAATCCTCTCAAGCTCTGCCAGGTTGGATGGGGACCGTCGGTGGACAGCCATTTTCAGGTCTCTACAGAGATGTTCGATTGGGTTCAAGTCCGGGCTCTGGCTGGGCCACTCAAGGACATTCACAGAGTTGTCCCGTAGCCACTCTTGCATTGCGTTGGCTGTGTGCTTAGGGTCATTGTCCTGTTGGAAAGTGAACCTTTGGCCCAGTCTGAGGTCCTGAGCGCTCTGGACCAGGTTATTAGTAAGGATATCTCTGTATTTTGCTGCATTCAGCTTTCCTTCAACCCTGACCAGTCCCCTAGTCCCTGCTGCTGAAAAACACCCCCACAGCATGATGCTACCACCACCATGCTTCACTGTTGGGATGGTATTGCGTAGGTGATGAGCGGTGCCTGGTTTCCTCCAGACATGACGCTTGGAATTGAGGCCAAACAGTTCAATCTTCGTTTCATCAGACCAGAGAATCTTGTTTCTCACAGTCTGAGAGTCCTTTAGGTGCTTTTTTACTTTCTTGCACTGAGGAGAGGCTTCCGTCTGGCCACTCTGCCATAAAGCCCAGATTGGTGGAGTGTTGCAGTGATGGTTGTCCTTCTGCAAGTTTCTCCCATCTCCACACATGATCTCTGGAGCTCAAACAGAGCGACCATCAGGTTCTTGGTCACCTCTCTTATCAAGGCCCTTCTCCCCCGATTGCTCAGTTTGGCTGGGTGGCCAGCTCTAGGAAGAGTCCTGGTTGTTCCAAACTTCTTCCATTTAAAAATTATGGAGGCCACTTGGGAACCTTCAATTCATCCCAAAAAAATTTGTAGCCTTCCCCAGATCTGTGCTTCAACACAATCCTGTTTCTGAGCTCTGCAGGCAGTTCCTTTGACCTCATGGCTTGGTTTTTGCTCTGATATGCATTTTCAGCTGCAAGACCTTACTTAGACAGATGTGTGCCTTTCCAAATCATGTCCAATCAATTAAATTTGCCACAGGTGGTCTCCAATCAAAGTGTAGAAACATCTCAAAGATGATCCAGAGAAATGGGATGCACCTGAGCTAAATTTCAAGTGTCATAGCAAAGGGTCTGAATACTTATTTCAATGTGATATTTCACTTTTTTCTTTTTAATAAATTTGAAAAGTTATCAAAAATCTTGTTTTTGCTTTGTCATTATGGGGTATGAAGTGTAGATTGATATGAAAAAAATCATAATAATTTAAAGCATTTTAGCAGAAGGTTGCACCATAAAATGTCTGAAGGTCTGAATACGTTCTGAATGCACTGTATATATATATATATATATATATATATATATATATATATTTCATCGAATTAATTACATGGTATGCTGATTAATTAATCGAATTAATTGCAGTTATTCACATACATAAATATTTGCTAAGAAAGCCCCTCAAATAACACTAATTCAATATATAGTGATTAAATAATTATAAATAGTTATATTTAAATAATTATAAATAAAATATATTATAAAAATAATAATACAGATAATTAAAATGCATTAGGCACACAAGTGAAGCATTAAAAGAGACAATACAAAAAGTGGCTTTAGAATACAATGTATTGTTTATTTCCATATTACTGAACATGAGCCAATCACTGCCCTACAGTTCACAGCAATCCATTTTGCAACTGAATTCGTCAATCAGGCCGAGATTTATTATAAGGGCTTGTTTAAGGACGCGCCAATGTACACCTGCGGCACACGGACGCTTCTGGAGTGTCTTGGTTGCGTTGCATCATAAATATATCATTTTCAGGTCACCGTGTCAAGTTAAACAAAATTTGAAACCAAGAAAAACACGTCTTGAGATCCCTGCCTTTGGATTTGCGCTCCATCAAGCTGTGTTTGTACGCAAGAATGTGTTCTCATCTTGTGTTGTCTGCTCTCTATAAGTGTGGCTTGTTCTCTGTCTGTATAAGTTGTGCGTTGTCTATACAGCAGACACGTGCCGTGGGCTTTGAGACTGGGCAAGCATTAAAGATTTTTAATGCACATTATTAAACTTTGTGCCCAAAATACATTATACGGGTGAGTGTAATGTCACGAAAATGTTATTGGAAATGCAACAGTCCCCTCTTTACAGCCTAAACTTGTTCAGAACGTTGAATCTTTGTGACACCTGCGCTAAAACAAACTAGATGCAGCACAAAGTATGAAACAGAGCACAGGTGTCTCAACATGCGTTTTTGAAAATTTGAAGTTCTTTTTAACTTGATACTGTGTTTAAAATGTGCCAGTCCTGCACGAGACACTGAAGAAACAGCGAGACATGGCGCGACAGTCAAAGACATTTGTCCAGCCTGTGTTAACATAGGAAAACAAGGGGAAAACAGAACAGACGTGTGAAAAAACACGTTCGGTGTGAACAGCCCCTAACTCGTCCGTTCGTGCATGAGTGAGAGCGTGTGCGCGAAACAATTTCGGTCAGCTTGTTTATTTTTTCATTCATTACAAACCCGAACCCAACCCAAAGTCTTACTTGAAAACTGACCCAAACCCGGTCCAAAACCTGTCGGGTTCTCAGGTCCCGTCGGGCCTAGGTCTTGATGCAGACCTCTAACTTCTATTAAGAATGGATGTGTGTGTGTGTGTATGGTCTCACTGTGGCTCTGATATGTGTTTTGGCTTCCCGTAGCTCTTGTCTCAGCCCCTCTGTCAGTGCGGTCACAGCATATTTAGTGGCACAGTAAAAGTGTTCGTCAGCGCTTGGCACCATCCTGTGTCCCCCCATACTGCAGAAAGAAGAGCAACAACATCAGGACTGGAGGATCTCACCATCATTATGAGCACATTTCTGCTGTTAAAGCCGAATATTTAAGGTTCAACCGTACAGTAAAATATACCTGTTAATATTGATGATGTGTCCATCATCCACGTTCCTTTCCTTCATGGACTGGTAGGCCTCACGGGTGCAGATGGTGAGAGCGAGTATGTTCACCTGCATACAAAAACATATGGTAAGTTAGTCGATGATAAAGATACAACCATTAAACGTGCACACATCTGTGCAGAAATTTCAGCCCGATAATAAAACATAAAATAAGGTGTTCTGAGTGGTTGCTATACTTTTGATATTGTGTTTTGGGTGGTTGCTATGCAGCTGATAGGGTTTCTGGGTGGTTGCTATGCAATTATTATGGTGTTCTGTGTGGTTGCTATGCAGCTGATAGGGCTTTCTGGGGGGTTGCTATGCAGTTAATATGGTGTTCAGTGTGATTGCTATGCAGCTGATAGGGTTTTCTGGGTGGTTGCTATGGGGTTGATAAGGTGTTCTGAGTGGTTACTATGCTGTTGATATTGTGTTCTTGGAGGTTGCTATGCAGTTGATCAGGCATTCTTGGTGGTTCCCATGCAGCTGATAGGGTGTTCCAGGTGGTTGCCATGTGGTTGATAGGGCATTCTGTGTGGTTGCTATGCGTTTAATAGGGTGTTCTGGATAGTTGATCAGGGTTCCCACTCTTTTCAAGGCACAATTTTCCAGGACATTTTATGCATTTTTGTGGGGGTTTTTTTTATGGTAGATTCTTACCTCCAGATAAGCAGTTTGCTCCATGGCCAAGTGTGATTATTAATACCCGTAAAGCAGTGATTTAATTGAATAAATACATAGTATGTGTGTAATGTGCACTTCAGAGTGCACTCTATCTCTGTCATCTCACACACAAGAGTGCACATGATGATCATGATGACGTGTTTTTAGTGTATGAGCGGATAGCTCTACACATTCATTTTGAAGCACGCATCACATGCAGATTATTTATTCAATTAACTCAGAGAATTTAATTATCACACTAGGGCATATCACAATTTTAATTAGATTAATTGTACATTCAAACATTTATTTTCAGCAAAATATGTCATATTCCATAACATTCTGCATTTTATTGCTAATGCCATTTTTATGACTAGAGTGTTTTTTCCGCATACTACATGTGGTAACCACCGTATAAGCTGACTACAATCTTTAAATTAATTCACATCCCGAGGTATTAAGGCCTAATCACCATGTTACCAAACTAGTGTGAATTGATTTTTAGAAGAATCAGTGGCCCGACTGTCATCGTTGTCTAAAATTTATACCACACAGGAATGCAAACTCATGAGAGGCGAAAAAGTTGAGAATCACTAATTCACGAACATATTTTCCAGGGTTATTTTTTTTAAAGAATAAGCTAAAAGCACCAACTTAAGATGTTTTAATGATTCAAGTATAGAAAATTATCTGCACAATTGTTCAGAATTAGCTGAAATAAAGGGTATTTTGTTGTGGCTTGTTTCTGTTTCACAAATTTGTTCAGTTTCATTAATTGATTAGTTTAGTGACCACTTCTGGAGATGCCACTAGGTGGCGACAAACGAGTGTCTTATGTGCTGTGAGTGAGTCATTGAATCATTCTGAGATGTTCACGACTGAAATCTGCCAAGAGACTTTATAGTATTTAAACATAAGAACAAAGGAGATCTATAATTTCCGTTCAGTTTATGAACTGCCGAGTATGACTTTTCATCCAAGAAGACAACAATAGTCTAATAATAATAATAATGAGTATCAATAACATCCTTACCTTCTCCTTTATTAAAATTTGCATATCAAATCTACTGACTTCAGTTGAATGTTTAAGCATCATAAGAAAAATGCTGATGTACTGTATAATTTTCCTACAGTATTTAAACTGCTGAGCATGCCAATATCAGAAAAGACAACAGTAATAGCCTAAAAATAACAATTTTGAGTTTCTATAATGTCCTTTGGTCATTTTAAAACACATTTCACATGAGTTGAGTCGAGGCGTCAATGTTCCGTTCACTTTGCCCTCCACATGACAAGCGTTGCAGAAAGCGTCATGAAGGGGCGAATTTATGAGCTTGTAACACAAGAAAGTGGGAGTGTGCACAATAAACACTGAAAACATGTATTTGGTAGAGAAAAAACCTGGCAATTGCTTTAATTGCAGAAAATAAAAAGAGGACTTGTTTATGTTAATGTTTTTTTTTGGGTGAATGTAATTACTGTAGTTCAATAACTGGGATCTCTGGATACTCAGAAACGATAAGGTAAAAATGTATTCAAACAAATTATGAGACATTCAATATCTCTTCATAAATTTGGACAGCTTTGTACTCTCAAAGACATCATTTGTGAGGCAAAAACGTGTGTGAAAAACACTTTGGTGAGAAGTTGGAGCCGAGGTTGCACTGACGTGTCACTTCATAGACTTCAATGTATTTGGCAGCACTGACGTGAGTCATGTGAAAGCCCCTCAACATGTATAAACATCAGTCACTTTTACGCATTAATAGCTCCTCCGCCCTTTTCTCTCAGTGAATAAGGTAGACTCAAATGCCGATGCTGAAGTAAATGAGCAACATGCCCCTCTCATTCAGTCGGTCGGTACATGTACCAGGTCATTCATTTTGTTTATGAATGAGAAGTTTCACGAATGACACTTCTCACTGTATACACGATTGGTTGTAGCTGTAACCAATCAAGCGATCTGCCTCGGTTGGACCGCAATTGCCAAGCACACGATTGGCCACTGCTGTATTCAATCACAAGGGTGTAATCAGAATCAGAATCAGCTTTATTGCCAGGTATGCTTACACATACAAGGAATTTGTCTTGGTGACAGAGGCTTCCAGTGCACAACAATACAAAACAGCAACAAGACATAGACAATAATAAAAAATAAAAAAAATGAATAGAAAATAAAGTATATATAGAATACACAATAAGACACTATATATACATATTCATATAAGTACATACACATACATACATATATACATACACATATACACACACAGACACACACATACATACATACAATAATAGTGTAAGTGCCCTTAACCGTTAATGTTGTTTCACAATCCACAGCCGCCGGCAGTTTGTGTATTTGACTCATATTACAATTCCCGATCATTACCATGTTTTTGTACATGTAACGAAAACCTTGCTAGCAACACAGTCAAACCGTTTTATTATACTGAAATATGTTCGAGGACAAATAATTATTTTCCAGGACATTTGGGTATTTTTCTAATTTTCCGTGACTTTTCAATGATTGGAAAACTGCATTGCAAAATTCAAGGTTTTCCAGGACACATGGGAACCCTGTTGCTATGCAATTGGTAGGGTGTTCTGGGTGGTTGCTGTGGTTAATCGGGTGTTCTCGGTGGTTGCTATGCGGTTGATCGGGTGTTCTGGGCAGTTGCCATGCAGCTGATAGGGCATTCTGGGTGGTTGCCTTTGCATTTAATATGGTGCTTTGGATGGGTGCTATGCAGTTGATAAGGGTGTTCTGGGTGGTTGCTATGCGGTTGATCGGGTGATCTGGGTGGTTGCTATGCGGTTGATTGGGTGCTCTGGGTGGTTGCTATGTGGTTGAGCGGGTGTTCTGGATGGTTGCTATGCAACTGATAAGGTTTTCTTGGTGGTAGCTGCGTATGTGGTTGATAGGGTGCTCTGCGTGGTTGCTATGTGGCTTTTTGGGTGTCCTGAGTGGTTGCTATGTGGTTGATCGGGTGTTCTGTGTGGTTGCTATGCAGTTTATAGGGTGTTCTGGGCTGTTGCTATGCAGTTAATTGAGCATTTTGGGCAGTTGCTATGCAGTTTATAGGGTGTTCTGGGCAGTTGCTATGCAGTTGATTGGGTGTTCTGGGTGGATGCTATGGGGTAGATAAGTTGTTCTGGGGTTGATATGGCATTCTGGGCAGTTGCTGTGCGGTTGCTATGCAGTTGATAGGGTTCTCTAGGTGTTAACAATGTGTTTAATATGGTGTTCTGGGTGGTTGCTATGGCATTGCTAGGTGGTTGTTTACCACCAAGCCTCTAGATATTTTGATGTTCCAGAATGATATTCTGGTTTATAGATATGGCTCGGGTTCCTTCTTCAACGTAAGTTTATGAGATTTTTCACATGCTTTATTGTCCGCCAGGTGAAAATCATAAGTCTGTTCATTTAGTTAAGTAACAGTACCTCAACAAGCCACATGATTTGAGATGTAGTTAATTTCTGTAGGAACGAGTTACACACTGAAGTTTAATAATTAGTTTTAGTGATTTGAACTCTAAGTAAACTTATAAGAGCAATAGTAAATGTGTTCCTTGTTATGAAGTGTGTGTAACTCACATCAATCATATTCCTCCATCCTTCTGTCTTTCCGCTGAGCAGAGGTTCGTTGTGCGCCAGTCCTGCATTGTTGATGCACACGTCCACTCCCTGATGTAAAGTCTTAATGGCCGAGAACATGGACAGAATCTCCTCCTCATTACACAGATCACATTTATACGGGATCAAAGTGCCGCTGTATCCCGCGCTCTGACACTCTGCGGCCAACTTCTGTTCGGAGAGAAGACAAGAGCGGATGTTTGAATTAGGTCAACCATAAACTCTTCAGAATCATGTGACAAGAGTGCCTGAGAAGAAAACAGCTTGAAATGCATATTTCTGGGTATAGAAATGCATCAATTCTTGGACTACAAACTCTTCAGACATGTTTAGTAAGTTCTGTTCTCTGTTTGGTGTGCAGCTGTGTTGTGTTCTGTTGATACAATCATTGTGGAGGACCTGTTTTTAGATAAAGAAAACGAGTTTTTGCTTGAACGCCCAATGTCACGAAGAGGCTGCGTGAACTCTCGTGCCCTATCATGAACGCGCACACAGGAGATCAACGGTCAGTGAACATTTCCACTAAATAATACATTAGATTTCAGTTTGTTTCTCACCAAACCGTATTGTTTGTTTTCATAACAATCACGAGTCTCATGGAATAATTTATTAGACTTCTGAATTATACTTTTGTGTTCTTTTGAAGCTTGAAGAGGTGGTCACCATAAACTGCCATTGTATGACATCACTGAGTACAACATTTCTTCACAATTTCTCCCTTTGTGTTATGAAAGTCATACAGGGTTATAACAACACAGGAGTGAGTAAACAATGACTGAATTTACATTTTTTGGGTGAACTATCCTTTTAAGGGCAAAAACAATATCAGCCCTACCCACTGCTGATGATGTCATTGACTAAACAGAAACAATAGAACTAGAGCTTAATGAACAGATAGTGAAAGTGATGATGGGCTTTATAAAGGCCAGGTGAGGTGTCCAGATTTTGTTAGAGTGGACACACACACACACACACACACATAGTCAGTTCCTGTCTGTGTATGAAAGACTGAATCCAGACAGACAGGAAGAGCCACCGGCTCAGTGTGACGCTGTGTTTGACTCGTCTAGCTCTCAGTCTCTCTTCATCTCTTTTGCTCTCATTTTGACCCCTATGTGTCTCTCTGTGTCACTCTTTTCCTCTGTTAAAGGAACAGTTCACCCAAAAATGTTAATTCTTTCATCATTTATGTTTGCTTTGTGTGAGACAGATTAAAATTCAAGTCATTAAAAGCTGTGAAATGGTGTACAAAATTCAACAAAAATGGCAAATTGACAATTAACACCAAACTCGAATTTGTTCTTTTGTGTTTCATGATCAAACCTCATTGACAAATGTCAACAACTTTTATCCATTTTGCTGCCATTCACACATCAGCACCAAAATGCGGTTAAACTCTGTAATGTCATTTGAAGGAAAGGCTTTTAGTCCTGTGTATACCTCATTACTGAAGGAGGCTAGTTATTTTATCATAAGTACCACAGAAGTATGTCAGTCATTCAAGTTTGGAACAACATTAGGGTGAGTAAACGATGACGGAATTTTCTTCTTTTTTTTTATTTTTTTTTTTATGAACTATCCCTTTACACCTGGATTTTAACATCCCAAATAAATACATGCATAAGCCTTAATTTACAACATTTGGGAAGATAACAAAAAGTAAATACAGTAATTTGAGAGAAAGATGGATATCAAGTATGGAGAGAGCACGGAGCTATAATCACAAATGAGTTGACCGAGCATGCAGCTGATTGGTTCACTTTTTAGGGATTTAGTTGAGCTTGTGATTGGCTCGTGCCCAGTCCGAGAGGCATACTAGGACACCAGAAAGATGATGCCAGAGAGTTTGGCACTTTGTGTGTGTGTGTAATACTGGCAACCTTCATTGCCAGTTCAGAACACAAAAAGCTTCTTTGGCGCCGCAGCCAAACAATCACTCTGACCCATCTGAACACACACTTCAAATCGACAAAGCCCAAGGATGTACATTGTATACCAACACCCTAATGATTTATTATACACACTCTAATGACTTAATACAGTTATAACATTTAATAGAAAATTATTTCCTTCTCCAATGTTGACATACTAATATACTCACACCTAGTGCTTGTCTGTGGCTCTGGGCTGGGAAACTATGAAAACATGAGCGAATAAATGGGTGTTTGACACAAGCATGAATAATTACGTTTTATATATATATATATATATATATATATATATATATATATATATATATATATATATCAAATTGCTCTTGTATACTAAGAGAATTATTTAACATTAACTATAAAATTAATAATAAAATAAATATGTTAGTAACAAAAAATATACATTTATCTTAATCATATTCTTTGGATGAAAATAAATTACACATTTTATTTTAAAATGTTTTCATATCTAGAAAATTAACAATATTTACAAAAAAATAAAATAAATATAATAAAAATATATTTATCTTATTTAATATGGATAAAATAAATTACAGATTTTATTTAAAAATGGTATAATATCTAGAAAATTAATTAATAATAGCTAGAAATGATAATAATAATAATAATAATAAATATAATAACAAAACATTTATCTTAATAATATAATATGGATAAAATCAATTACATTTTTTTATTACATTTTTTTTCCATATCTAGAAAATTAACAATATTTACCAAAAAATTATAACAAAATAAATATAATAAAAATATATTTATCTTAATAATTTAATATGGATAAAATAAATGACAGATTTTATTTAAAAATGGTATAATATCTAGAAAAGTAATTAATAATAGCTATAAAATAATAATAATAAAATAAATATAATAACAAATAAAACATTTATCTTAATAATATGGAAAAAATCTATTACAAATGAAAAATAAATATTATTATATCTAGGAAAGTAATTAACAATAACTATAAAAATAATGAAATAAATGTGATAATAAAAAAAATAAGAAATATTGATCTTAATCATAATATGAATAAATTACATTTTTTATTTAAAAATGTTATAATATCTACAAAATTAATAAAAAATACCCATAAAACTTAGAATAAAATAAATATGATAACAAAAAATACATTTATCTTAATAATATAATATGGATAAAATAAATAACACATTTTATTTAAAAATTGTATAATATCTAGCAAATTTATAAACACTATCTATACAGAACTATGATAAAAAATATATTTATCTTAATCATATAATATGGATAAAATAAATTACAATTTTTATTTAAAACTTTATCATATCTAGAAAGGAGATAAACAATATCTATAAAAAAAATATATATAACAAAAATATATTCATCTTCATCATATAATATGGATATAATTTTAAATGTTGAAATATCTACACAATTAATAAACAATATCTATACAAATAATATATTTATAAATTAAATATATATATAAATATACATTTCTGGTTTTATTAGAGTATTTTAAGTATAAATGTATGTTATGTTGCCACCCTATTTAACCCTTACGAAAATTAACCATGGTTTTACTGTAACAACATTGTACTAACTATGACCGTATTAAGCATGTGTGTTTTTTGGTGGAAACTGTGGCTTTGATGAAGAGAGTGACAGACATATGGAAAGAGATTGGGTTCTGAGAGCCTATATATACTGTATGTGTGTATATATACAGTATACATATATATACATAGTGTTAAGTGATTTCAAAGCTGGAAATCACTATTTTAAAATTCCCTGATATTTTCAGGTTTTCCATGATCGTTGGAACCCTGCTCTGATCGTGTTGGCTGAGTTCAGAATGACACACTACTCTTTCTTCCTTATCTATATATTACAGATATTTTAATATGATAGTATGTATGCACACTTGGGAGGAAGTGCGTTTAATGAGAGGATTAAAAAAAGACAACTCACACAATACATGGATAAACTCACACAGAGACTGCTGATTAGACACACACACACACACACACACACACACACACACACACTTTCCCCATGATAGATTGCAGCTGTCTAAAGGTTGGGCGGAATCGTTAATCAGAGCGATAAATATCTGACTCATTAAAATGACATGAGCTCAGCAGACGCGATCAGGGTCGTTAGTGATCGATCAGTACCGTAATCTGTTCTGAGACCCGATGATTTCGTTAATGTGATTTTTATAACAGAAGTGTTGCATCAGGCTGGACCGTGCCAAACGAGACCACTGACTGAGCTGTTAAACTTAAGGCCATCGATCAAATGAATTGAGAGGAGAGGAGAAGGTGTGGTCAGGATAAATGTTGTGTAACACACCTGAACTAACCTGTACGGTCAGATTTTATAAACCAGCTCTGATTGACACACAGAACTGTGCTGCAGTTTACTATAAATAAACACTCAGAGAACAAACCACAGGAGAATAATACAATCTGTGTGTAGGAGTGAGACAAAAGGAAATATATTGTATATATTACCTGTTTTGGACACGCTTGACTGCATTTATGTAGAAAAAAGGTCTAACATAAATCCATTATTTATTTATTTCTGAATTAGCATGGTAAAAAATGCAAAGTATATATATATATATATATATATATATATATATATATATATATATATATATATATATATATATACACACACACACACACACACACACACACACAGTGTATATACAACTATTAACTATTTTTAAGTATTTACATTGATATGAAGAACAAGTGCTGAAATGGTACTGTCTCTTTAAGATCAGTAGCATCAGTTCATTGAGTGTGTCACGAACTGGGTCCATGAATCCATGTATTTTTATGCAAACTTTGAGATATTGTTGTATGGAAACACCAAGATGCATATAAAATCTCCGAAATGTGAATAAAAAGCTTATACGCTTGAGATGAATTTTTTAGTTTTTTTGTTAAGAAGACATGCACATAAACTCTGATGGAAACACATTTATCAAATATATTTGGTAAATTAATTTTAGCTATGTCGCCCAGCCCTAATACAAAGGTTACATTTGAAGAAATATGTACATGTGTTTATTTTTGTACAAAATAAACAAAAACCTTGTACAAAACATTGAAAATCCTTATTTTTAAATGACCCAAAAAAAACAAATTACTATTATGCTGTATACTGATAGAGATCAAGACAAAGAGCAAAAACTGATATTTGATGAAAAAAACTAAAGTAGGACTGAACAGTCTTATAACATGATGGGTAAAGGTACATTGGAAAAAAATGAGGAGTTGGATTTACTTAAAATATATTAGTAGTATTTTTGCATCACACTTTTTAAGTAAATTCAACTAATGGTCATATTATGTCAGCATAACTAGAAAACCTTTGTTAGATATACTCAAATGTATCAAAAAGGTATATCACATGAATAAGATTTAACAAATAATAGCACAGTGTTTCAAATTACCTTTAATATTATTCTTTCTACTTAATTCAATTGGCTGTCAAGAAAATAATGACAAGGTCAGTCATTAAACAATCAATTCCCCAAAGTAGCTTAAATAATCTGTACTTCAGCTACACACATTCATACACACACGGATAAATGACATGGATTGAACAGGATCTAACTTTTAAAAAAAAAGGAACACTAATCACTTTAATAGTGACTACACGAAACAACTAATTAGAGTAAAGTAACATCAATAATACTAAAAGAGCTAAATCTCTACGAATTCTTAAAAACAACTAATGAAATGCCCCATTAAGTTCCACAACCTTAGTTTGGCTTCACAGTACCTCCTTGGTGGAATGACCTTCCCAAAAAAATATGCATTAAAGTATGGATGAATATTGTCAATGTTGAATGATTTAGGTACAGCAAATCCCCACATGATTGTTTTTATTTCACCTCTAGAGGCCGCTGTTTTACTGCAGAATACAGCTTCATTTCCTGTTACAGCACAATTTTCTGTAAGCTGCTTTGAAACGATGTGTTGTGAAAAGCGCTATACAAACAATAATAATACTTGATAAAATTCTTAAAAATCTAGATGTTTTTTTGGTGTGGGAAAACACTCATAATAATGTACAAGATCTGCCAAATGAATAAAAGCAAAGGCAAGTTAAGTGGTCTTAGATTAAAAGTACAACTAAAGCATGCTTACTTCAGGAGTAACTTCTTCTGTGTAAATCTGAATACTTTTTAATGAACCTTATCAAACTGTATTTTCCATGGGCACATATTTCACATGTATTAAGATAGTCTTATTTTAATTATAAATTCCAAAAAGCCATTTTTGCAATGCAGTTCAGGGCTTAAGTGTCACAACCTACCTAGTAAAAGACGATCTTTATAGTTCATAACCGTGTACACACATTCAATGCTTATTAGTCTCTACGGGCTAGTTGAGATGGATATGGGCCACGGGAACAGAGAAAGATACAGTTAACATGCAGCTTTCGGCCCACTACAACAGTGATAGTAATAGAATGCCAACGTGATCACACAGCACGTCCCTAGACAGTCGGACCACTGATGGATGAAACCATCTGACCACGCATTGGGGGTTACATTAAAGCTGAGTTTAATCACAGATTACACCATATAAGACCTTTAAGCATATTTTTTCATATAATTATATGGCAAACTCATACGCCATGAACGGTACGAGAATGAAACATGAGTAAGTCTTGTTATGGAAGGTAATCGCATTTGATTTATTGCAGCGTTGTTTCTCTCTGTCTCTCTCCCCTCCCTCTCTGGTTCTGTGTGCACTCGATGAACCTGTGCTCGTCCACGGCTGCTCAGTGACTGTGATATCATTGAGTTTGCAGAGAAAGGGCTGTCAGGGGTCGCATGGTGGGCTTTTGTAGATGCAGTAAGATCCTCTGAGGCTCTTCATATTAACTCTCATATGTCAGGCCTCCTCTAAGCGGATATGAAGGACATATTGTTCATTTCTGCAAGAATATTACAAAAGTATTTCCTGGGGGTGGATAAACACACACACACACACGTACATATACACATATACACACATACACACAACAACTAGAGACAAGTAATACACAGAATGTGGGTTCATGTTTGGTGACTATAGCTCCATTCTTAAACCTAGTAAGCTGCCTACCTAGAAAGAATTTGAATACATCACAGGTGCTCAAAAAAAGCAGGTCTTAAAATGATGCTGCCCTCAAAGATAGGGCAAAACAATTAATCAAAATAAAATAGAAATTGCAAAATGACATAGTGTGATTATCAAACCTGTGATTTGATTAAATAAATAAATAAATAGCGTGCATGCGCTGCTCGCTGCATTTACTGTATGTGCGCAGCTCTGTTCTCTACCGTATTTACCGGACCGAGTCCAGTGGTTTAATCCATGTCTTCAGAAGAAATATGATAGGTGTGGGTGAGAAACAGATCAATATTTAAGTTCTTTTTTTTTTTTTTTACTATAAATTCTCCTCTCTGCCCAGTAGGTGGCGATATGCATGAAGAATGTGAATTATTCCTTTAATTTTGGCCAAAAGAAAACACTTACTAGATGTGTATTGCGCAACCGGCAAGTTTTTCAAAATAATCGCAATCCGATTTTTCATCCAAATCGTTCAGCCCTACTCTAAGATACCTTCTTCGCCAAATTCTAAAGCAGCATCACATTTGTACAGCAAACTCTGAGAAAAAAATCCATTAAGACTGTGGGTTGAAGCGAAAAGTTTTTATTCTAAACATATTTCTTTCAATGTCAAAAAGTATTAATAAAAAAATAGTTCAGTCTACCATATATTTGTGTGTACTATTGGGCTGGGTAAAAATATAAATTATCCAGTTAATCGTGATAAGCGCTATGCGATAAAAATGTCTGTTATCAAAAACAACAAAAATAGAAAAAAAATATTTTAATCATACACAGCACTGATGCACCAAAGAAACTCTCTCAACAAAAACACTTCTGTGAGACGCTCGCTGAACTGCCACTATTCTTAAAGAGACACCACAGTTTTAGCACTTGTTCTACATATCAATGTAAATACTTGTAAATAGCACAAATATGCATGTAAACAATAAACATGATATATGTGTGTGCGTGTGTGTGTGTGTGTGTGCAATATAGAATGAGATTTTATTGATGGTATTTGTACATTTTTAAAAAGCAATGAAAGTGATGAAAGATTTATACAAATAAAATATAATGTTGTAAAATTAATATTTTCAGAACCTCGAGACCCCTGCGTGAGTCGTGACTGCTTTATGCATTTTCCATTTCCCTTTTTCATTTGTAACTAGTATCACCTAATAAACAAGCAAAAAAATAAAATAAAAATTATGTCCACATATGTGAACTGAACTTTTGGTCAGACTTTGAATGCACTTAGCTGCATAGAGAGCTATAGGATGCTCCCTTGCTCCCTATTTAGTGAATGACTTAACCTCCAGTGTGCTATCTGTCTGCACTGGTCTCAGAACAGTTTGAAATGCACCTTATTTTCATCCTAATTCCATATAAAGCCTCTGAAAGCAACATTTTTCAGCTTTTGGATGAACCTATTTATTCTCAATGTGATAATGCACAGTAATGATGTGATAATGATGTGATAATCATTAACTAATGTTAATGAATAGAATCAAATTGCACAGTGATAACAAAATAATATATAACAAAATGTATATTAAAATGAAGTGAAATGACCCACAGATGTGTTTAGAGTTGAAAGTTATTCAAAATAACTAACATGTTTTTTCTACTTTTGAGGAAATGCGTTGCCAGTGTCCACATATGTGGACATCATGTTTATCAGTGCACCAACGCGTGAAAAATGAACAGATTTTTTAAACCAGCATATCAAACGAAACTAGAGACTCTACTCTTTACAACCAGGTTTCTGCATATACAAACAGGTTTCAATGAAAAAAACATTCTTACCAGAGGCACTTTTGTTGGCGCTGTGTCCGTAGGAGCGCTACACGGAAATGGACAGCATGCTGTTGTGTCACGTGACTCTGTGCGGCAAACGTTTAACCCTTTAAATGAGTCTAGAGTATTGCGAACAGTATTCAGTCAGTTTTTATTCATTTAAATTATGCGTTGCGTATAGCAAAATACAACGTCCATGCATGTAGACACGGGGTCGCACAAGGTTAATGTACCAAGTTAGAAGTTCCCATTTCTAATTAACAGCATTAGCTGCGAGATCATTTATTTTATATGTAAGCAAAATAAACATAACTGAAAATAAATATAACTGAACTATTCACAAATGAATCAGAATCGCAAAGAATCGGATCGAATCGAGAGCTTGTGAATTGGAATTAAATTGGGAAATATGGATCAATCAATCACTGAAAACAGAGGTCATAGGTACTGTTCAGACTGAATGTGTTTTTGCGCTAAAAAAGCTAGATGCAGCTAAACAAATATAACAGAACGCAGGTGTCTCAAGATGTGCTTTTAAAAACTGACGTCTTTACATTGTCTAAAAATTGTTTTAGATGCTACATAAACAGTGAAACACAGTGCAATGGTCAAAGACGTCTGTCTAGTGCATGTTTACATAGAAAAAACAAGGGAGGCAAGTGCGCTTTTGGTGTGAACTGTCCCTTATAAGGCAACAGACAGCAAGATAGCTCACTAGCTTTTGAAACACAATTTACGTTTGAAGCATCAACATGCATCAAATTCGTCCTTCAAACGCATGGGCTCCTGAGGGACTTTAAGAGATCTACCGGTCCAATATCTGCACAGCAAGCATTTTTAAAGTGATGAGTCGTATTGGAACTGGACCGAGATACGATCATTAAGCAGAATCAGATCTATCAAATTACACAGTGAGGGGCTGATGTACAGAGCATGCGTGAAAGAAATGGAGAGAGATGTTGAGTGCATGTATGTGTGAGATGGGGTCTTAAAGACAAATGGGAGGAACAGTCAAGTCCCCTACAGGTGACGTGTCTGTCCCACACCTAGTAGAGGAACAGGCCCAATGTTCACATTTACACAAACAAAATGTACTTCTGACAAGGAGATTTTATGTAAGCAGAAATAACATGGGTCCATTTAAAAGGTTACTAGAGGTTTCTTATCAAATTTGGGTAACTGCATAGCTTTCGGATCAGTCTTCATGCCTAGAGCACGCCTATGATGCCTTATAATGTTGTCTAGGTAGGCAGCTCACTAGGTTTTGGAACAGCGTTAGAGAGGGAGTGCATGCAAGCGTGCATCAGTGTGACTGAAGTCACATCTTCAGAATAACCCATTTGAAAGCAGAGTGAAAAAAAAAAACATTCTTTTACACAAACTGTGACTGGCAAACTGCCCAGCGCTCACAAGAGAAGAAGAGAGAAATAAAAGAGAAAAGAGGAGTCTGGTCCATCTGAAGTCACCGCAGTGACGGGCTTAAACAAATACAATAAGCCGCCTGCCAAGACGACAGAATTCATTAGCTGCAGAGCCCCCGATCTTCGGCCACCGGAAGATGAAAGAGTGTGTGTGTGTGTGTGTGTGTGTGTGTGTGAAGGATGTTACTAGGCTTTTTAAAATCTGATTAAGGTCCTTTTACAAGAGCTGTGAAACTTGGCGTCAAATCTGACAGCTGGGGCGGAGCTTATGGCTCTTTCACAGATCTAATGGAGGAAAGTTCCCTTTGGATAGAACTCATTGGCCCTATTTATAGGAATAATGAATAAATAGTTTACCCCAGAACTGAATTTCTGTCATTATTTATCACCTTAATGTCATTCCATCTGACCGCTTTCCTTCCATGGAACACAAAAGGAGATGTTGAGCAAATATGTCCTTGTTCTCTTTCCAATATGTGCAGTAATCAGGGGCTGTCAAGCTTCAAAAGTCAGGCTTCCTAAGCAACCAATTGGCCCTGTTGCTTGGGAGGGTAAAATCACATGGGGTAACCTCCTTGTGGTTGCTATAAAGTGGTTCTCGCTCTCGGTGGGGCGCGTGGTGAGTTGTGCGTGGATGCCGTGACTAGTGTCGTCACATTCTATCCATCAATTTTAAAAACTATCAGCCGATTAATCAGTATCGGCAAAATCCACCATCAGTTGACCTCTATTTGAAATATTTTTTTTTGGGGGGGGGGGTTCATAACAATGGAAACCCTAATAAAAAAGTCCATATAACTTGTGTACTACACTCAAAAAATATTTTAGCCTATTTTTAAGATTCAAGCATTTCAATTTAATATACGAATATTCCAATAAATTGAGATTGGAATTCCCAATTCCCAATTCGCTCTAAGTCCTCGTGGTGGCGTAGTGACTCGCCTCAATCCGAGTGGCGGAGGACGAATCTCAGTTGCCTCCGCGTCTGAGACCGTCAATCCGCGCATCTCATCACGTGGCTTGTTGAGCTCGTTACCGTGGAGACATAGTGCGTGTGGAGGCCCACGCTATTCTCCGTGGTATCCACGCACAACTCACCACGTGCCCCACCGAGAGCGAGAACCACATTATAGCGACCACGAAGAGGTTACCCCATGTGATTCTACCCTCCCCAGCAAACGGGCCAATTTGGTTGCTTAGGAGACCTGGCTGGAGTCACTCAGCACACCCTGGATTCGAACTCGTGGCTCCAGGGGTGACAGTCAGTGTCAATACTCGCTGAGCTACCCAGACCCCCAACAAAATTAACATTAACAAAACTTAAAATATATATCTATCTTTTTTCTTTTTTGTTAATTAAAGATTACTCAATTCAGTTTCATGAAAAAAAATGTATGAAATGAAAATGCGCAAATTTAAAATAATTTTTTTAAGGGTATATTTTGAAGTCATACAATAGCTTGTGTGAGGAACATTTGATTTAGCTGAAAAATGTCTCTTCAAAAGTCAAATCTCATTTGCACTTCTGCATATGCCAACTTGGTGCATTAAGATGCATCAAACCAGGTCTGCCATCAATGAGTGCATTTATCTTACACTGATTGTGCTTAAGTCAACAATATGCAGGCATTACCCATTCAGCACGCATACATTTTTACCCACTACCCCGATTTTGGGTTGCAATTTAGAGCAACATAAAAGAGAGTATTGTATAGAGTATGGATACTCACGCATGGATGGACAGGTGTTGTCACTGGTCTAATCTGAGTAAAGTGTTTCCCACAGCTGGTTCATCTACACTTCTTTCACTTGCAACAAAATATATACAAACTGGAACACAACTGTAATGATCATTTCACTGAATTGTGTTTTGAGGTAAACAGCAGAGATTCACTCCTGACTGGAATAACAACATTACACAGCAACATTTCGCACTTAGGCGTGCCAGCTACGGCATTCATGTGTGCCATCTGAACTGTGTGTAATGTCGTCTGCACGCCATGGAATGTCTTGCGGGTCTTATAATTGAGTATATTTAAAATTGGTCTCATTTTACAGACCATAGTCATCCAGCCAATTTTGGATGGCATGCATATTCCCCACCGTTTCATTGAATATCCTGGCCTATGAATGGACTAGAAACTCCTTGACAGCTTTGTGATGATATATAACTTTTTAATTAATTTATCAATGGACATAGATTTGTTTATCATGCTTTTTATACTGGACTGCAATTTCTTCCTGGACATCTGAGATATAACATTGGATTATGTATCCAAACAAGCTTAAGGGGAGAGTTGATATAGAGTTTGGGGCTATTTGGAGCTTACAGAAGCAGTAACAAAGACAGGCATGAAACATTTGTCTTTGTTGTCTTACAGAGATCATATCGCAAATATGATTCTTTTAAAAATCATTCAAACTGTGGTGTTAGGGCAACTAAATAAAATGTACCATCACATTACCGAGAAAGAGAGCTTTCACTTGATATATGACTTGCCTATTTAAGTGTTATGTGAAAAACTTTTGCAATCATACTCATATTTTTACATAATCACCTCTAGGTGGCGCTCATTTGCGACGCTACGTTTTTAAGGCTTTATCTTCTCATTTTATGTAACATAAATGCACAAGTGATGGCATTCTATGAAAAGTTCATATTCTAAGCTTTCCAACTGTAACACATATGAGTGGCTTGTGTATCCGGGGACTTTTACAATTTAAGTATAAACTTGTTGCCCGCTTCTGGCTCTACCCACAGACACGCAGGGTCCATAGTGTTTAAGGGGTTAAGTGAAAATTCTCCTTTTGTGTTACACAGAAAAAAAGTACCATGGGTTTGGACATGAGAGTGAGTAAACAATTACAGTATTTTAATTTCTGGGTGAACTATCCCCTTCAATAAGAAAGCCCTTGAAAGTCCCACAAGCATGTTTGATCTCATGCTATTAAACACTTCAACAGCGCTGCCAAAGTCGTCAGAATATTCCAGCGGGCTGATTTCATTCGTGATGTAAAGATCATGACACCAGTGGGCCTGCATGCATTGTGCCACGCACCACTTGTTTTCTAGGAATCAGCTGAGCTTGAAGGACAGACACTCACTCAACCCCCATCCGCTATCGTGTTTTCCATCCAAATGCTCAGTCTTTATCCATCCACCACATCTTCAACTATCAATCCGTCTCCTCATGTCTCTGTCACTCATCACTAACTCTCAAGGGTCCATGATCACAACCCAACTGGATACAGTTTCCGTCGAAGGTGTCAGAATAAACGGTCAGATGTTATGACATCATCAGACTCTATCAGTGTGCTGATGTCTCTTGTAGAGTGTTCCAGGAGAGATGCATTACATATATTCATCTGAAGGACAGAACGATATTTGGATCACCTTTTTTTAGGACAATAAAACGGTTGATTAGCTGCCTAACTTACTCATAGACGGCTCTTATATACATATTTTGAGTTTTATAGATTGTTGCTTATAAGTAGGGATGTCAAAAGTACCGGTAATTCAGTACCAAGTCAATACTAAAATTAAAAATATGTAACGATACCAGTGTATCTACAGTACCGGCAGTACCGAGCACTGACTGACAGCTGCTTACAACTGCTCACACGCTTATTTGAGCGTGTCTTCTAATACTCCTTTTACACAGAAATGGACAAATAATAAAATTAAAAGTGTGATATGTCCTAGTGTGATCATTAAACTGCAAATGGATGTGATTTAATTCAATAAATATACAGTCTGCATGTACTGCACGCTGCAAAGTGAATGTGTGAAGCCGCTCAAATGCTGAAAACACACTGATCAACACCACATTTAATGAGAATCGCTGTGCATGTTGTAGTAGAGGACAGAAGATAATGCTCGTCAATGTGACGTACACAGCGCCTGCAGACTATACAGATTTATACAATTAAATCGCAGATATGGAAACACTCCATAGTTGCTCCTGTCGCAAAAATGAGTACTCCAAAGGTCCTTAATGATTTTAGGGCATTGGCTCGTATTTCATTAGTTATAAAAAAAGAAAAAAAAGAAATCATAGATCAGACTGGAAATAGCCTTGATCCTTGGCAGTTTGCTTATAGAGCCAGTAGAGGAGTCGAGGATACCACCCTTTTTTTAAACATCTTGAGAACCCCAAAGCTCATTTGCTAATAGACAAACCCATGTCTCTTTTTAAACTTAACCTTAACATTATTGGTTGGATTTGGACTTTTTAACAGAGAGATCAGAGTGTGTAAGGGTAAATGGTGTACTTTCCAAACAGTTATATTCATCGACTGGTTCACCCCAGGGCTGTTATTTATCCCGCTTTTATACATTATGTACACTAATGATTGTTGAAGCCACCATGAGAATAAATTTTTTATTAAATATGCTGATGACTCTGTGGTAATGAGCCTTCTTCAGGGGCAGGATCAAGATCATGGACCCGTAGTAGATGAGTTTGTATCATGGTGTATCCAATCTTTCCTTTCCTTAAATGTGGTCAAAACAAAGGATATGGTGATTGATCTGAGGAGGTTGCCACCCGGTCCTTCTCTGACTAAGGTTGACGGTTCAAAGATTGAACTTGTAGACAATTATAAATATCTAGGAACTGTGATTGGCAACAAATTGAGTTTCGAATCTAATGCTGATGTCGTCTGCAAAAAAGTTCAACAGCGACTGTTCTTTTTTGTTGAGGAAATTGAAATACTTTGATGTGTGTTCGACCATGATGACCCTGTTTTATAAGAGTTTTATTGAATCCGTTTTAACCTTTTGTATGGTTGCATCAGCTTGTCCAGCAAAAACAGACTAAGTAGCCTTTTAAAAGTTCATGGCAAATTCGCCACTGATAATTTTCACATGCAAATGAGCTTTGCGGCAAACTTGCAGCAAATTGTCCTTTGTTGTCAAACGTTTGCTGGAGGTTTACCACTAGCGGTGAAGAGCTGCAAACTTCTGGCAAACATTTGCAGCGAATCACAAGCACATTTGCATAAAAAAATGCACGGCAAACTAGTGGCAAGTTTAGGTTTTTAATTTATTGGGGAGAGTCAGGCCCAGTTAACCAATTTTTTTTTTTTTATATACGGCAAGAAAAAAAAAGCATATTCCATCCTCGAGACTACCCTTACAAAAATCGAAAGATTACGGCAAATTTGCCACAAATTCGTCTGATAATTTTCACATGCAAATGAGCTTTGTGGTAAACTTGCAGCAAATTGTCAGTTGTTGCCAAAAGTGTGCCGGAGGTTCACCACTAGTGGTGAAGAGCTGCAAACTTCTGGCAAACATTTGCGGCAAATCACAAGCTCATTTGCATGTGCAAATATCAAGCGGCAAACTTGTGGCAAATTTGCGGCAAGTTTAGGTTTTTAACTTATTGGGGAGAGTCAGGCCCAGTTAACCACATTTTTTTTATATATATACAGCAAGAAAAAAAAGCATATTCCATCCTCGAGACTACCCTTAAGAAAATCGATGCCAAATTTGCTGCAAATTCGCCACTGATAATTTTCACATGAAAATAAGCTTTGCGGCAAACTTGCGAGCAAATTGTCCATTGTTGTAAAAGGTTTGCTGGAGGTTCACCACTACCGGCGAAGAGCTGCAAAATTCTGGCAAACATTTGCAGCGAATCAAAAGCTCATTTGCATTAGAAAATAACGAGCAGCAAATTTGCGGCAAGTTTGCGGCTTTTTTGTAAGGGCACAGACCATTCCCTGCATACAGAGTTTGACTTACTGCCATCAGGCCGTCGCTTCAGAATGCCAGAGGACAGGACCAAGAGAATTAAGGCCTCTTTTGTGCTAATGGCCACTGGGCTATTGATCTCAATTTAAATTATTTATTTATGGACGGGTGTCTCCTTTTATGAGATCTTGTATGTGTTATGTGTCTAATGTATTAATGTACTGTCTTATTGTCTTTTGTCACTTTTGCTGCAAAGCTAATTTCCTCTAGAGGGACAATAAAGTTGACATTGAATTGATTTGAAAATGTAATTGTTGTGTTTTAGATTATTTTGTGAGGATCCTTAAGGACATTTTGTTGAAAAGTAACTGTATTATTTTCATTTGAATTAAGTTTGGATTAATTTGATTAGGCACATTTTGATGATGAAATTGAATTAAACTTTAAAACACTGAATTCAGAAATAAATGTAAAAAAAAAAACTGGAAATGTGAAATTTGGAGAAAAAAACTAAAAAAATGTAGAAAAAATAAATAAAACAGATTTCATAAGGTCCTACTTAAAAGAAAAAAAATTACTTAATTGAGAAACACTTGAAGGTAACATGCTATTGTGATCATTTATTATTTACATTGAAATTGTACATTTTAATAGGCTAAAGGAGTGTGTTTAATAGCATATTACCTATTTTTCTGTGGTATCGAAATTGGTATTGGGAATCATGAAATTTGACTTGTGACAAAACTACTGATAAGAACACGGATTTAAGGATCGACAAACACAGGATTTCAATGGCCAATGCCAGTACCATTATGTAGACGTCTAGGCGTCTGATGGTTGATATATATAATTTAGTAACAGTAAATAAGATGTTTTAAGGATTTTTAGACAATTTTAAATGGAAAACAAGTCAAAACACTTGATAACAATAGGATTATTTGCAGTGAATTTCTTTACTGAATTAAACTTAATAAAGAGTATTTTTGGGGGCCTGGGTAGCTCAGTGGTAAAATACGCTGGCTACCACCCCTGGAGTTTGCTAGTTTGAATCCCAGGGCATGCTGAGTGACTCCAGCCAGGTCTCGTAAGCAACCAAATTGGCCCGGTTGCTAGGGAGGGTAGAGTCACATGGGGTAACCTCCTCGTGGTCGCTATAATGTGGTTTGTTCTTGGTGGGGCGTGTGGTGAGTTGAGCGTGGTTGCTGCAGTGGATGGCGTGAAGCCTCCACACACGCTATGTCTCTGTGGCAACGCGCTCAACAAGCCACGTGATAAGATGCACGGGTTGACTGTCTCAGACGCGGAGGCAACTGAGATTCGTACTCCGCCACCTGGACTGAGGCGAATCACTATGCGACCACGAGGACTTGGAGCGCATTGGGAATTGGGCATTCCAAACTGGGAGAAAAAGGGGAAAAATCTCAACAAAAAAATAATAAAGAGTATTTTTTCCTTTAATTCAGTGAATGTTATTTAGAGGTATGTTTAAAAGATGATTTTGTCCTCTTTATTGTTAGTAAGCACGTTTAATACAACCTTTTAAGTCAAGGCACAATCTGAATAATCGGTTAAGAGCTAATGATTAATCGTTGCAATCGTTGAATAATCATTCTAATAATCGTTAGGTTAGTCGATTATCAAAATAATCGTTAGCTGCAGCCCTAGACAAGAATAGCTCATATAATACCGACTGTCAGCTGATGCTGATAAATAGTCAAATGGCCAAATACCACCCAATTAATTGGCCTGTCAACATAAATTGGTCTATCCCTTCTCAGAGTCTCTAATCAAGTCTAAATTAAACCAGCATTAAACAAAGTGACAAATGTAAAGAGATAACTTTGTTCCTGTGGAGCGAAACAGTCAAATCCACATCACCTGTCAGTCATCTGAACTCAAATCTCTTGAGAGATGGAAGTATAGTTACTGAACTGACACATCATGAGAAAATAACCTGTGAGACACGCACCAGAATTACACATGACTGCACACAAATACTGTGAAGGCTTTGCAGTATCTCAACAGTGAAAGGCGTACCACTAAATCCATTCCACAAGTGTTGTGTCAGCTATCTAAAATCCAGCTGCATTAGACACTTTCCATGATTGCAACCCCAAAACAGGACTTAAAAATCACATAATCACATAAACGGCAATCACTAAAAAAGTTTATTATCTCACGTTCATCCACAACCAAAAGGTTTCAAGAATCAAAATGCTCCAACCATTGAGAAGATCTCCAGTTTAATATAATTAAATGATCTGGGCTCAGTAGTCCATTAGGTCAGTAGATGAGCAGTCAAGGGAAAAACTGATCCTGGAACAGAAGTCAGAGTCTGCCATAGTGAATGCAGCCAACAGAAAATGTGCTCTCTACACTGGCCCCTCATTAAACCTGGGTTCCATTCCATTCCAAATCCCATAGTAACCACATTTGTACCCCCTCAATCTCTTATTTTTTCATCACTGTCCCCCTCGGTCCCTCCAGAGGGTCACTGCTTCTAAGTGCTTTCCTATACTTTCAGTGTTCTGGTTGGGATAAAAAGCAGAGCTGCAAACCTCAATTACATATAGTGCTTTAAGGTAAAGTGTGTCATTTCTGTGGCACTAGTCACCAAAAACAGAATTGCAAAAAATTATGATGCCGGATTCACACATACTCCGTGATCGGGGCGTGAGCGAGGCGTGAGCAACGCGTTGCTTTTGGGCTTTCACACCGGCAGCGTCTCTTTTCTATGCTCCTACAGCAACGCCGGGCAGTCACGTGCCCTTGTTTATCAGCGTACTTGGTCGTGATTGGTTAATCTATCAAAGTCCCTTTCAAGGCAGGTCAGTCCACTCATGGTCATCTTTGGATCTCTCTGAGGCAGGCTGGGCAGCCATTTTCTTGGTAAACAAGCAAAATAAAAGTACAGCTCCTATCTACTTGAATGAGAAAAGCAATTTCCAAAAACGTTGGTCAAGATGCCGACCTATAAATTGCAGTGTATAGTTGGTTTGGTTTAAATATTGTTTATTTGTTTTTGCTTCTTTTTTATAGTCATATAATAATTTACATTTATGCATTTGGCAGACACTTTTATCCAAAGCGACTTAGTGCCCTTATTACAGGGACAATCCCCCTGGAGCAACCTGGAGTTAAGTGCCTTGCTCAAGGACACAATGGTGGTGGCTGTGGGGATCGAACCAGCAACCTTCTGATTACCAGTTCAGTGCTTTAGTCCACTACACAGCCCTACTTTATAATAAGTAGGGCTGCAACTAACAATTATTTTGATAATCGACTAATCTAATGATTAGAACGATTATTCGACTATTCGGGCGATTATTGCAACGATTAATCATTAGCTCTAAACTGACTATTCAGCTTGTGCCCATTGTACATTGTTTTAAAGGAGTTTTAGATATTTATGCTCGAAAACAAGCCAAAACAAAAACAAATAAAAAATGCAGTGTATAATGGGGCGAAGACTACCCTCTCTCACCTTTCTGTTCACTTCAATCCATCGTTAACTCACGAAAAAACAAACTCTCTCTTATTAATAAAGCTGCATATTGCCAATTTTCTTCACTATAAGAAATACACATTGACATATGTTATGATTCAGTAAGTTGCCATCAAGTTATAATCTAGCTGCATTAAGCGTGTGTGCTCAAGGGATGAGCATCCCTGTGACAGAGTGTACCTCAGCCGGGTGCAGTTTCAATCTCTCCCCCTAAGATCGGGACACTTCACGCAACTCATAGAAGAGGCGCTGACCGCACAGAGAAATGCCAGTTTCCTTATTATTTGAACTTTAATAAAGCTATAACGCATTAAATAGAACTGCATTAAAGATGTAACACCGGGGTGTTTCCTTTAAAGATGCTCGACACGCAAGTTTTGCTTAAGCTGAGCGTCAGCTCCGGCTCTGCTTATTCCACAATGAGAGTGCTTCTGTATTTACTTATTTTGTATTTTTGCATTATAATTCCCTCATACTTTGCGATCTACATCACCTGAAGCTGTTTGGAATGTTTAGAGTGCATCTGGACTGTGAGATGTGTTTTCTTCCTCTCCTCAGTCAGGTGCGAGCTGCAGTGCTGCTCTTGTGTGCAATCATTAGAGTTTCATATGATCTTATGTTACGTTAAGATCAAACGACTATTCGACAGCGAAAATTTTTGGCGACAATTTTTCATTGTTGACGTTGTCGACAACATCAACTAATCGTTTCAGCCCTAATAATAAGTTTTCTCTGCACCCAGAGCCGCTGAGTTCAGCGTAAGCCGCGCTGCAAAAATAGGCTCAGCGCCAAATCTATCCGCTCACTGCCGCATCTGGGATGCTTCACTTCACGACTCACGCTTGCAATGTAAAGGGTGTAATCTTTTAATATGGGCACCGAAACAAAAACATGCTGCTTATGCCTCGCTCATACACCACTCAGGTAGGATATGTGAAATCGGCGTGAATGGTTTCAAACAGGTTTCCCAAACACTTCCCCAATCTGCCACTGGTCAGACAAACAATAAAAATATTCACAATAAAAATTCTGGCTCTTATGAAAATGGCTTTTTCATCGAGTTGACCAGTGGGTCTTGGAGGCTAGTTTATAAGCTTTAAAGACAAGCTATTATAATTTTCTGCCTTTAACCCCTTAAACTCTGGTGCATTTTTGGGCTGTTGCCCAATCCTGCGATTTTTCACACTCAAATTTAAAAGCTCAACATTCACACATACTGTGGACTTATTGCAAAATAATTGGTCTCATTCTTATTAATTATTCATAAATAATATTGTATGTGTATATAATCTTATGTAACAGAAGGTTAAAATTTTTGTTGTTGTTGTCCTGACTTTGTAAGCATGTAATTCTGGTTATATTCACTCTATCTCACTGTGAAAACTCTTATTTCATTCCACTAGATGAAATGTTTTACTATAACATTCCATCACTATATATATTTGAAATGTAGGTGGCGCTCTAATGCATTTTAGCCCTCACAGATGTGCTCGTCCATAGACATTCAGTCTAATTTTCAGTTCAAGCACCACCCTTATTGTTTCATTAAATATCTCAGCCTCTGAGTGGACTAGAAGTACAATCAAGGTGTCATTAGAAAAGATCCTCCCCTTTGCAATGATATATAACATAACATTTCATAATAAATAGTCAAAAACATATTTTTCTGATGATTTGTTTAGCATGCTTTTCCAGCTGGATGGCATATTTTGTTCTGGACATCTAAGATACAACATTGGATTATTCAGCCAAGCAAGCTCACACACAAGTAAAAAATGGCAATTTTTGTTTTAGAAAACTGCCTAAGGTAAGAACAGATATAACGTTTTTGGCTACTTGGGGCTTACAGCAGCAGTGATTGGTGCATAAAAGAGACATATGTATTTGTTGACTTACCGAAATCATCCTACACTTTGTGATTCTTTTGAAAATCTTTCGAACTGTGGTATTAGTGCAACAAAATTAGTCACATTCCTGAGAATGAGAGCTTTCATTTGATATATGACTTGTCCATTTAAGTGCTATGTAAAAGACTTTTATAATTATATTAATATTTCTACTACATTACCTATAGGAAGCGCTAAATTGCGGCATGAATGTTTTTGAGAACGAGTACCGTTGCTTCCTTTTCGATACTCACGATACCCATTTTTTGTTTTGTTTTATTTTTCTGAATTCCATATCAACAGATTATTTCAATTTTATCATCAAAACGGTGTCTAAATAAATGAATTCATCAACACTTAAATCAAATAGAACAATTAATTTTCAACATAATATTATATTATTTTTATCAAATGAAATGCTTTTATACAGTACCTCACAGCATAATCCAAAATACAACATTGGAGATATTTTTGTCAAATAAAGTGTTGCATTACCGAGCATCACAAATGTGAGATATTGCTTAAATATTATACAATTACTATTGATTTATTAGTAGTAGTAGTAGTATTAGTAGTATTGCAGTAAATATTACATAACTATAAAGTAGTGATATATTTCTGTCATACTTTTTTCCCATTTAAAGAGCTTTTATTTTGAAGTCCTTTCCGTTTGTGGGTTTTTAACGGTAGCTTCTCACTTCCAGAAAAGCAGGTTGCTACGTGACCCAATGAAACTATTAAACCACAAAAGGCTGCTATTTAATTAAATAAATATTTAGTCTGTATGTGCAACGTGCTATAAAGTGAATTTGCGCTCTGCTCGCTGTCATCTGCTACAAACACCTGAGTACCTGATGCTCATGATTGTGTTTACAGTGTATGAATCAAGGATCTCTAAAAGGTATGAGCACTTTGTTTCTTGTCAGCACAACACCGGCTCCACACATTCACTCACATTTGAAGCGTGCAGCACATGCAAACTATATATTTATCTCATTAAATTGCAGCCTTTCAAGTTAAATAATATAGGAGATGACATGATTTTAATTTGTGTGTTGAATGTTTATGGAATGATATTCGTACGGCAGATGGTATCGTTTTTTTTGTATCGAAGCATTTTTACGAGAACAAGTACAAGTACATGAGTGCGGTATCGGTATCAACCTTCTGACTATGCTCTACGTCTGCGACTGACCAAACAAACAGACAGTCCCGCCCCCAACTCACGCCCATAGTCAATGTTGTCAGTGATTGGGCTGCTCAAACAGAAAGAAGACTGTTTATAGCTGCACAGACAGACAGTTTTTACAGTTTACGAGAAAATTTACCTACAAATGTCTTTGTCTCTGCACATTAAGCTGGGATAGAAAAAAATACTTTAACACTAAAAAAGTGACACACTTCAGCTTTAATATACACACACCATCTGGCCACTGTGTGTGAATGTGTACATTCTTGGGGGAAGGTTCTAAGATACTGTGGTCCCAAATACACACATAGTCTTTAAGAATACAGCCTTTGACACAATTACAGTGGTGTGTTGTGATCAGACCGACACAATGATGGCCTTGTCTCTCATTTCACACTGAGAATAAACAGTGTGGATACAGATCTCATGCAGTACAATTGTAATATCCATCAATATTATTTAATAAAACCCACCAGGACCCTCAACTCTGTTACATAAACAAGATTTGGATTTAAACAGATATGCCATCAAAATGACACAGAAGGCCAAAAAAAAAAAAAAAAAAAAAATCATTTCCAAACATGAAACATTCACTAATCTGAATAATCAAAGCTCTGATGTCCTGCAGTAAACCTTTGCGCATTTACTATGAACCTTTTCATAACTTACAACCTTTGTTCATCATAACAATATGATGTCACACACACACACTCATGATATGAATGGATTGTGTGTACAGTAAGCAATCGACACCAGCACAACCACTTTAATTTAATCTCTATGAATCAAAATATTTGCATTAAGTGGAAAACCACATGGAAAGCAGGATAGTGATTTAAATGGAAAGGTAACACAGCCAGGTGTGCTGCTTATAACATGACCATCCAACCAACAAGATATTTTAGGGGGGTCATCAATAATCTCTTGTTATAGTTCGAATAAATAACTGCAAAGAAAAAAAAACTGCTGAAATTTGCTAGTTTAATAAAAAATCAACCACTGGGACATAAAAGTGAATGTAGTTCAAGAAACACTTTTATATGCACACTTGTTCTTAAAGAATAGATGACAAGCTGTCCTTCAACTGAATACACAACTACACAAGTCCTGTGGGTTTACTAAAGTATGCTGAGAATTGAACTCAAGGGCAGGGCTGAAAAAAATCATCAATGATTGACAGCCAACGAAGAGAGATACAACTCATTGCACAATACAAGACAAATTATAGGAATAGAAAACAAAAGATAAACTCATCTACACTTACATACAGTGAAAATGTTCATAGTTAATGTGCTGAACTATGAAACTTGAGGGGAACTGACTACATACCTCCATTAAAAATCATCAAGACACCAGTTGATTATATTTACTTTATGCATTTGACAGATGCTTGTACCCAAAGCGACTGTCACATGCACTTATTACAGGGACACAGGGACAACCCCACTCCTCTTGGAGGAGTTAAATGCCTTGCTCAAGAAGCACAAAGGTGGTTGCTGTGGGAATCGAACCAACAACCTTGTACTTACAAGTGATGTGCTTTAGCCCACTACGCCGCCAACGCCACTCACATGATTAAAAGTCACTACAAGTTTGCAGCAGCCACTTGCTTGATATTTTGTAACTGACATTTTTATGTGTGCATTTACTCTTTGATATAAACGCATATGGCTCTTTGAGTGTAAAGTGGGCGTGGCTAACCCGGTCAATACTTTAGAGGCAATCAATCACTTTTGTACGCCCAATGAGAATTATTGGTACAAGGTAAAACTGGCTCCTTAAGCAAATCCCATCTATTCAAAACAATAAAGCGAGTGTTTGTAAAATCAGTTTGATCATCATCGATATGTTACTTGGACTGCAGCGAGCTAACAGAAGTAGCACTCCCGCTAGATCATCATCCAGGCCTGATATTTCCTCTTGATCACAAACAGTCTATCGGCACAGCCCGTTTTAATATCGCTTACCTCGATTTTGTCCACGTTCCTGGCGCATCCGACCACCTTCATGCCGTGCTGTACCAGAGCCCGAGCGACAGCCGCTCCGATCCCGACAGAAGCTCCGGTGACCAGCGCAACTCTCCCCTTCCAGCGCTCCATCGTCAACGGATACAATGTATCACGATCGCTGCAGGTGCGAGGTTACAATGTAACAATGAGTTCCGATCCGCGCCGGAATGTATCAGGATGAGCGCGGGTGTCACTGCAGTAATATAACTCTGATTCCGAAAAGTATTAATCCAGTGACTGAGTGACATTCAGTGAATGTGTTCAGGGCGGGAACAAATCACGTCCAACCCACCATGGGCTTCCGCTGCTAACACCCAGAAAGAGCTCCACACACACATAGATCCAATCCCCGCAGCACCCGCGATTAAATATTAAAGACGGAGGACAAAGATATGCTTCAGTTTGCTGTCGCCGCCCGCACTCTTTTTTGTTTTGACTCAAAAAGCGACGCCTAACGACATTAGCGGAATGTAATCGGTCCTCTCAAATGATAGTTTAAAAGGATATTTATATTTGTTAAATGGTTTAGAATAGATTTTTTTTCTTTCTAAAAATCTGTTTTTGGCTTTCCCCTACTCAGACCTTTTAACTTCGCCTCTATAGTAAATTGAGTGTGATTTTAAGCACAAATTAAGTGTCCAAATAATTCTGGGGGCCACTGTGTAACCACAACATAACTCTTGTCATCATGCTTATATCATATTATACTAACGGCACACCAGCCATACACACCATCTAGTGGCTAACAAAAATATTAACTTTTAAACAAGGGGGGAATCTCATCAAGGTACAGTAAAACTATGTTAAAGTTACTGTATGCTTTGGCATTGAAGTATGATATGTCTATGAATTTAATGTTTAAATGTATATGTCTGTATAAGGGAAAGTGTATTTTATACAGTGTATACTTTTTTTCAGTTCACTTCACAATAGCACTGGGTGTAAGAAATACATTTTCTGTCTGCCTGAATTGTTTTGTCATTTACCCATTTAAAACCCATAAACACATGCACATATTATTCCAGTGTTTGTGCTTGTCTAAAATAAGTGAATTTAACATTAAAAAACACATAGAAATATACAAATTAGATGCATATTAATAAATAGTCTTTATTATGTAAATTCTTCACATTGCGCTCAACATTACATCCACATTTCTTTATAAATGTCTGTAAAATCTTTTCATTCAGATACTTTCATTTCTGTACACATTTATTGGTATAATTTTTGCCACTAAAACTGTCACAGTCAGTGAAATAATTTGATAAGAAAAAACAAACAAATGTTTTACAAACAATACATTAAGACTACCAACATCTAAACCTAAAGTCAAGGCCTGCAAGCTTGATCATCATTTAATAATCTGCTCCCAAATCAATGTGCCGCAAGAGAAAGAAAACAAAGCCAGCTGTGATTGGTTGAGAAGGATTTGGAGTGAAAGAAGAGGTGCTTGAAGGAGAAGACATTTATAGATGGCAAACACATGTAACGTTTCCCAACAAACATGAACGTCAATGTTGACACTATTCTCTTCCCTATTTTTTATTTTTATTTTTTTACCCAAAGCAGTGGTAAATCATTTGAGAGTTTTACGGTCTTTAAAAATAAGTGAGTTAGTGTGCAGTCTAGTTGATGCTGGTCGAGGACAGCCACTCTCTGCTACACAAGTTTGAGCGGCAGTATTTGGTGAAACGGTCTTTCAGGTGCTGTCTGTACTGGTCCCGTGTGCGATAGAAGGATTTGTTGTTCTCTACAAACGATTGGATCTCGTCTGGTGTCAGACAGTTCTCGTCTTCTGAGGTCACTTCGGATTCATTCTGTTTACAAAGAAATTTGACAAATTGATTATGAAGAAAATATATGACACGCATTAACCCTTAAAGCTCAAATGGCCTGCAATATTTTTTTTTATCAAAATATTAATATTATTAACTACAGTCTTGACCAACACAAAATAGGTATCGTTTTAAAGCTTAGAAGCTCTAATTTCTAATGCATGCAGGCATTATGACCAAAACTAAACAAGTGCTTTGACATTTGCAGACAAATCAGAAGTGTTCTGTTTTGATAATTTATTAAAAAAAAAAAATTGCCCTGTACATATTTTATATATTATATATTATATATTATATATTTGTAATTGGTAAAAACATAAAACTCATCAAATATCTGTGTGTCATATGTTGTTGGAAAGCTCTCAAAGAGTAGAATACAACCAGCATATTTGTTTTACTCACAGACAAAAATATAGACAGTAATAGCTAAGTATGTGTCTTTGACAATTATGTTTCATGTGAACAGGTGTTACTTATATGCCGCGTTTTTGCTTATAACTTCACGAAAAATAAACAGAACAAAAAAGGTCATATAACATTATTTAGAGGAGGTGATTATCATTCAAACAAGTCTCACACAAGGTAATCGGTTGCATAAATCATTAGGTAATCCACATGAAGCACAATGTTACATATGGCCACCAGGAGATGGCGCCAAATACATGACACAGACTCAATGATGACTCAAATGACACAGAATGAAACTCATTCTGTGAAATCTCATTACTAAAATCATGTCTACATGCTATGCAAACCTTTAGTCATTGTTGTGTTTGCATGTGTAATTAGTTCTTATGTACAATTATTATGTTTTATTTGTTTGGAGACGTTTTTGTACACTTGGATAAATTATTTTTGTAATGCTATAACTTTTGATTGTATAGTCGTATCAACACAAACATTTTCTCAGTTACAGTTGACATGATTAGGAACAAACCACAAGCAGTTTTTCGGAGCTACCTTATTTACACACAGAGATACATATTGTCAAGTTTTTTTGTGATTTTTCTACAGTTTCTTAGGCTGCGAGTCTCATATTTTATCATAATCTATATAATAAAAAACAAATTTGAAACATTTTCTTTACAATGATACCAAACACTTGACCCATGTTTTTTTTTGTTGAGTTATATGCCTTTCATTTTGGGTATGTCACTGAAACAGGAAATCTTTAAAAACACCCTCAGGGCTTAAAGGGTTAAATAAATAAACAATAGTACTTACAGACCCCTTGAAATCAAAATAAAAGTTTTGTGGCTTTTAGTCCATTTCTATTAGCTTTTAGGTTAACGTTTACTTTAGCCGATACATGCATTTCAAAAAAGCTTTCCTCTTTCCTTCCAAAATTATTGATGACATCATCAAGTCCAAGTGAAGGGACTCACCAGTAACTCAATGAGACTCTTGGTACTGCTGTCTCCATGTGCACAGGTGTCTGGTGAGAGACGCTGACCGTGATGATGTCTGCAACTAGCTATGGATTCACAGCACAGAGTTTCTTTGCTTCTGCACAGATGAGACAAAGAGGAGGAAGACTTGTGAACGGCAGATCCTCTACTGCTGTCAGATACACAGCTCTCCTCTGCTTTAGATCCCTGTGAGAGAGGAAGAGATCACAACCTCAGTGCTAATTACTCATTTCACCTTGAGGCCTAAAGGCTTGTTTATTTCACGAAAATCGCATAAGCAGCATGCAAGTGGGTGCTGCAGCATATCTGCAACAGCAAGCTCACTTTGTGCTTTCACACTCACTACGTTTACATGCGCAGATATAATTAGGGTTTTTGCACAGTCTAGCGACAGTCTTCAACTATCTGTCCAAGTATACATGACACAATGTGTAATAGAATTAACATATAATAGAAAGTACTCATTATCAGTATATCAAACCATTTTTATTTATAATCATAAACCCTTGCAGATAGAGTCCAGACATCAGAAAATGTTCAGTCTAGACAAGTTTTTAGTTGTTTGGTTTCCAATGTAGATCGGAAAAATAAATTGCGTTATGGACATGACAAAAACGGACATGGAAAAACCATCCAAAATGCTTTGAAACCTGCAAACTTTGACCTCCGAGACATCAGTTTGGTATCGATTAAAGGAATAGTTAATCCAAAAATGAAAATTCTCATTTTCATTTACTCATCCTCATACCATCTCAGATTTATTTCTTCTGCAGAACACAAAATTAGATTTTTAGACTAATATTTCAGCTCTGTAGGTCCATACAATGCAAGTGAATGGTGATCAAAATTTTGAAGCTCCAAAAAGCACAAAGGCAGCACAAAAGTAATCCATATGACTACAGTGGTTTAATCCATGCCTTCTGAAGCGATCCGATCAGTTTTGACGCATGCACAGAGCACTAGATGGCGCTAGGAAGTGTAATCAAGCTTGAAATCACGATCGCCTAGAAGACTGCTGATTTACAGTAAACAAGGAGTTATATTAGGGCTGCACGATTAAAGCAAAAATCATAATTGTCGATTATTGCCCTTGATATTGTAATCATGATTATAAATGTCAATTAAAATATTAAATTACCATGATGTCACAAAGCAAGCAAATATGCGGTTCTTCAGAGTAGCAGATTTCAATGGTGGATATGAGCTACGCTCCAGTTTCTTTTAAACATTAAATATTGTAATAATGTTTGTTAATGTTAGGCGAAATAAAAATTATTTTAAATGGATATCTATGGTATAGAATAAATTAAATTATTTCGAAATTACTGCTTAAATTATTAGTCCACGTACAGTAAATAATATGACATTCAATATTCAAACTTATTAACAGCCAATTTAAATTGACCAAGTTATTTACTGCGTTCAGTAAGCCCTTTGGTGGCGAGACAGTGGACCATACATCTTGTTAGATCTTCAATGGTGATCTTGTTCATGTAAGATCATCGTTAGATCATTTTTGTCCTCAGTGGTTGCACATTGGAAATTAAAATTGGAGCTTGTGCGATTCGTGAAAATGTTAAATCTACTAATACCAGCTGCTTGGCAAATGGGTCTTATTAGAGCAGACTCGATAACAATGACAGTGATTCCTGAAATATGCTATTCATGCCATATTCTTTATGTTGGCTACACCTCCAAAACAAACTTAGAACAGTTAAGCTGAATTACTTTATTGCTATTTTGTACAAATCAAATTCACATTGGCCTACTTATTAACATGACAAAACAAAACTGTTATTAGATTTGTAATAAATTGTACACAGAAATTGAGCAACGTGACAAACTCTCCCATTACAATGACTGCTGTCACTCATTGCAGGTTTACACTGTTTGAGACCGGCATTTCGACGCGAGGTCAATGACGCTCCGCACAAAATTCTGCACTCTCACAAATGCTCTCATTAAAAACTAAACAGTCTAATCAGCATAATAAATCAATTATTTACACCGCGTCTGTGCCTTGATTAGAATGGGAGAGTTTTAGTTTTGTCATGTTGCTCATTTGCAGTGTATTTAACATCTACGTTCAAAGCGAGTGGTGCAATATGCCATGAATCCAAAATAATTCCAAAGTGCTTTTCGCTCTTGTTCTACAGCTTCTTTTCGAGTGTCAGGTGACGTTTCTTCAGTATTCATTTTCGTGTGCCACCGCGAACAGAGGTGGAACATAAAGCAATCATTTGGGCATTCAGATGGTTTAAAACTTGCGCATTAGGATCAGTTGTCATTACTGTTAGGATGGAGAAATAATTTAAGTGGCTCTGATTGGCCATTGCCATTTTATTGATCAACGGACATGTTAGTGATTGCTTAGAATTTTCACCCAAAACCGATTAGATTGCTTCAGAAGACATGGATTAAACCACTGGAGTTATATGGATTACTTTTATGCTACCTTACTGTGCTTTTTGGAGCTTCAAAGTTTTGGTCACCATTCACTTGCATTGTATGGACTCGCAGAGCGGAGATATTTTTCTACAAATCTTTGTGTTTTGCAGAAAAAAGAAAGTCATACACATCTGGAATGGCATGAGGGTTAGTAAATGATGAGAGAATTTTCATTTTTATGAGAAATATTCTTTTAATGCTGCATGACTGACTGAGTTCAAACTGAAATCGCATTACAGCCTTCTGCTATTACCAAGGCTGCATTTTAGGGAGGAGCAGCGCCCTCTAGCGGGTGTCTGCAGCACACGCAGAACAGGGCAATACCAGATAATAAATGTTTATCATATTTACAATTCAAAGTAGTAGGCGAGTAGTTCACGGCATTATTTCATGCTGTTTCATAAAAGTCTATATTGTGTAAAGCTTGTGTTTATAAGGTTTTTAGTACATTTCCTGCCAAATTCACACAATACACACAGCAAACATGGGCTTAGTGCTGAACCTTTAGAGCACGTCAGTGTATGACTATGACTGAGCGTGTAGACAGGTCTGTTAACTCACATGATCACTCCTGCACAATGACCCCTTGTTTTTTCTTTTCTTTTTTTTAATCTTGCCCTTTGCGTTTTCTTCAGTGTTGGCCCAACACTCCACACAGCTGTCCACAGCATCCTCCTCTTTCTCCTCCAAACAGTGGTGACTACATGAATATTCACCTGGTGGCAAACAAAGTGTATAATTAATTATAATCATTATGTAATGTATGAGGAATCACAGGTTCAGTTTACAAGTTCCCAGGCTGCTAAAAAAGAACAAATTGCTAAATGGACTCTTTGATATTATAGCAGTGAGTGGGAGACAGCAAACGAAATAATCCACTAATACATTTCCACAACTTTTCAAAACAGGAAAACATTGAAGAGAGATGGATTATGACAATCAGAAGAGAGAAAGAATTTACAGCCAAAATTTACTGTCACTCCCTCAGCAGCTGTATTTAAAACCCCATTGCAGGAGTGTTTACTAGTTTTTTATTTTCTTTAAAGTTCCCATGAAATCAAAATTAGAATTTTGCTGCTTTCAGTCCATGCCTATTAGCTTAAAGGTCATCTATATGCTTGTATACATCTAAAGGTTGACCAAATGCATTTTCAGAGAATATAAGCATTTAAAACCCGCAGTCTCTCTATTCCGGCTAAAAAGACTCAGGAATATCCATGACTCACATAGAGGTGCAGAAACCTTGTCCAATCAAATACTCTCTTGAACTAAAACATACCCTCTATCTACATCAGTTCAGCACGTGTGGCTGTGTTCTAACTGGCGCCGATCATGCCTTCGCAGGGCACTTTGAAGGTGTGACGAGGAGGAAGGCGTGGCCGGGCCGTGAGGATGCACACCTGGCGCCGAGTTGCCCCAATCAGCGGGAGAGAGAGATAAGGAGGAGCCGGTGACACCAGAGAGAGGGAGAGAGACACACACGGAGCTGTGTGTGTGTCGATCGATATGTGTTTTGGTTATGCTGAAAAGCAGTTTTATGCTGTGTTGTGTTTTGTTTATTAAGTCTTTTAGGTTGATAACCCGGTTCTCGATTCCTCCTTTCCGATGCACAAGAGACCTGTCTGCCACAGTGGTGCCGAAACCCGGGATTGGAGGAAGACGTGCCATCAGAGAGCCCTCACCGCTGACGGAGGATCGTGATGCAGAGGATACACGATCTGGTGTTTCTAGAGTGGTTCGCCAGGAGACGGAGAAGCCCGCTGCCATCCGCCAGGAGGTGGAGGAGCCTGCTACCGTATGCCAGGAGGACCGCTGCACAGCTGGCTGAGGACTGAATGGCAGCATGGTCGGGAACCGGAGTGTTTTTCTTTTTTTCCCCCTCTCTCTCTCTCTCAGGCTCTCCTGCTCTCTTTCCCTCTCCTCTCTCCCTCCCCACGTCCTACCCAGGTTCCCAGGAAGCAGGGAAGACCAGCTGGCAGAAGGGGCAACTCCTCCCCTCCAGGAAGGAGTAGGTCAGGCCGGTTGGTTCTCCGGCCTGAATTGGGCGTTGAACTGTAGTTGCTGGAATCCGAGGAGATCAGCAGTTACAGAAATACACAAACCAGCCCGTCTGGCACCAACAATCATGCCACGGTCGAAATCACTGAGATCACATTTTTCCCCATTCTGATAGTTGATATGAACATTAACTGGTCCTGACCCATATCTGCATGATTTTATGCATTGCACTGCTGCCACACGATTGGCTGAATCATGAATAAGTAGGTGTACCTAATAAAGTGGTCAGCGAGTGTATCTCCACATTTGTAAGTCCTTCTTGGTTGTTTTTACCATGTTGTATGTGAGCCTAGCTATACACTATGTAGAACTATGTGTAATCTGGACTTGACAGGGAGTAGTTTAAATTAAAGAACATTACACAAAGTTGTCCCCTGCCAAGTCATTTACTCATGTGTTAACTGAAATAAAAGTAAAACTAAAAACTAAAATATATTTATAGACGAAAATAAAAATGAAACCTAAAATTAATAGAAAAAAATATAAATTAACACTAAATTAAAAACCCAAAACAATAATAACCTTGGCTCTGACATGAGCAACATATGTGTGTGTATGGTGTAAACTAAAGCTTATTGGCTATTTTTATAAATGGGACGAGTTGTTCAACATGTCCCACACCCACATCCTGTTTCAGTAGGAAATACATCAAAGCACTTCACAGGGACTATCAAATAATACCAGGGTAATACAATACAAAAAATAATGTTATAAGGGGCCTGGGTAGCTCAGCAAGTATTGACGCTGACTACCACCCCTGGAATCGCGAATCCAGGGCGTGCTGAATGACTCCAGCCAGGTCTCCAAAGCAACCAAATAGGCCCGGTTGCTAGGGAGGGTAGAGTCATATGGGGTAACCTCCTCGTGGTCGCTATAATGTGTGGTTCTCGCTCTCAGTGGGGTGCGTGGTGAGTTGTGTGTGGATGGCGCCGAGAATAGCGTGGGCCTCCACATGCGCTAGGTCTCCGCAGTAACGCGCTCAACAAACCATGTAATAAGATGCATGGATTAGGGAGAAAAGGGAAGAAAAATAATAATAAATAAAATAATAATAATGTTATAAAAACTAAACAGCAAAAAACTAACTCTTTTTAGTGCTACTCTTTATAATCTAGGAGAGTAGAGTTAAAAAGAAAACATGCCACTAAAATGATCTCCTTGTCCATTGTGAATATTCAGTGTAGCCATGTACGAAGCACCATCCACACAGGGGTCACTGCCAAATTAAGCAACTTCCTATTGGTCAACGCAGTGAATTCGCTGGTCAAAGTTCACCAAACATGACCTCCACGTAAAATACACGAGGGGGAATTATTCGCACGAAAGTCCATCATGCGGAATAAACGATCGCGTGGATTCCGATTAAGATGACAGTATTTCGTCTGTGTAATTTTGCAGTACAAAGGTAAATGTGACTGCGACTTAAGTGGGCAGTTCTTAATAAGTTGCAGTGTGGACCGGACTTTATGCTGAAAGGGCAATGTAGCCATGTCAAATATTCTGGAATTCAGCATAACACCTCGTTAATTATAAATAACAAAATTATTCACTGAATGTGTGTGATAATCTAAGGGCTATTCTATCACAAATGTATAATTATGACTGAATGTAAACTGTGATGTCTCTGTAAAAAGTCTCAATTCATCACTTATGTCCGTACCCGTTTCATCATGGTTACACATGCCCTCAGTGCAGGCCACATCTGAACCCTCTCTAGAGCCCATCTCACTGCCCTCCATACTGGAACAGTAGCCACAGTCGCTGCCATTACTGTGGGGCAACAGTGCTGGAGACACAAACGCACAAGAACGCACCAGTCAAATCACAGTTAGTTGCAATGCATGCTCAGCTGCATATTTTTTTCTGCCTGCAACTTTTTACACCCAAATTTATAAAGCTCACCTTCCACACATAGTGGACTTATTGCAAAATATTAGTCTCATTTAACAGAACCCCCACCCCCCAATGTGAAAATAAAATAAAAAAAAATACATTTACAATCTTAAGAACATATATTCTTTTTTTTATTCCGTCTTTGAAAGCCTGTAATTCAGGCTCTGTTTGCTCCATATCCATGCAAAAAAGTGTTATTTATTCCACTAGATGGCAGCAAGTACTAGGAAATTTTCCTCCAACACCATCCATCCAGGAGGAATATAACACCACACTTTCTCCTCACCTTTCTTGGTTTTAGGGGAGTGCAGGATGGAGACTGCAGGGCAGGTACAGGAGGAGTTCTCTCTGGTGATAACTTCCACGCTTCCTCCAGATTCCTCACCACTACCACATGACTTACAACCACCGTCAACTGACTCTGATGAACCCTGTGCAAACACAAAGAAAGTGAATGAGACAAACAGGTAGAGAACAGAGAAATTCTGATCAAAGTCTATACACATTTTCAGTGTTTCCTCAACAACTGGTTACAAACTGCACCATATTTTTGATAGAACTTAATCCGGTCAATTTTGATTGCAGTGCTGATGTTACAGGAGAGGCACATTAAAGGAGTCATTACCTCATCAAGACTTTTGTCTTTCACCCCCTCCGTTTCTTGTTCGGTCATATCAAAGCCGCACTTGTTTTTACGTCTGTTCTTGCGTTTTTGCCTCTTTTTCTCCTGTTTGAGTTCTTTTGCTCTCTCCTCTTCTGACAGTTCCTCACAGAGCTGCTCCAATCTGCTGATGCCCTGCATCCTTTCCACCGCCATCTGCACATATCATTTAACATTTTGGAAGCGTCCCGTAATAATACACATTTCAATATCAGCTACCTTCAGTGAACAGGGTACAAACATTTTACCTTTATTTTATATCCAAGGAAAGAAAAAGCTTGCACACATTGTCAAAAGCAACAATCTTCCAGGATATTTATTAAGAGGCCCAAAAAAGTGGCAAAGTGCTCAGTGCAGAAAAAAATGTTTTCGACTGACATCATCAGGAACACTGATAAAGATATAAATTGAAAACGTTTTGTTTTTGCACTGAGCACTTTGCCACTTTTTTGGCTTCTTTCCTTGGATTTGATTTTTGAGTCTGCACAAGGAAGCAACATGGACAGATGTGGTGTTTTTTTATCTACTACCTTTATTATATATGGAATTTGCTATTTTTACAACCCTATTACCAAAACAGGACGTGTCTGAAAACAGTTTAAAACCTCAGTGAGATTTTTCCATTTTCTAGCAAAAAAATTAAAATGTAGAGAATTAAAAAATAATAACTTGAGTCGTAAAAAGATAACAGACTTGCAAATAACAAATTTAGCTAAATTAGCCAAAATTTAGCACAGTATGCGCTAGCTAGTTTGGGTACTTGCATTTAATGAAACACTAAACTTTAGTGGTTTATCTTGAAAAATGCGTCAAAATAGAGAAAATGGAATGAGATTATTTACTTCCTGGTACAGACATTAGATGCGTTTAAAACTAGCTACTTATGATGCTATGCTAATTTTATGTTAGACCATATTAGGGCTGGGCGATATGACGATATATATTGTGGCGATGATACAAAGTGTCAATCGATACAGATTTTGCTATATATAATCGTGTATATAAGTAAATAACCATGCAGGTATTTCCGGCATTTAAAAAATGTAATTGAAATTCAGCAAATTCAAAGACATTTATCTTGCGTTCAGCACTTCATAAGCGCTAAATACGCTTCTCATCTGACACGCACATCTGTGGTTCACGTCAGTGTCATGCGCGCTATCTACCGAGCACGAAAATGCATGCGAGTCCAACAGGCTTCCCAATATTTAGGGTCCAGAGACAGGAGAGCGCAGAGCAGGAAGACTCGCACTACTTACGTGACCCTTTAAAAAAACTTTTTTTTTTTTTTTTAGAAAAATCAAAGTTCTCAAACGGCTAGATAGCTCGACATTCTAACAGCTACAAAACTGTGTCACGCACCAGAATAAAGGGTTTTTAAACTAAACATCCTCACCCTTACTAGGATCCCGTTTCCACCTGGTATTAAGATGAGTTTCAGGTGATCGGATCACATGTGTTCATCCCTAAATACAGGTCTAAATGGGGTCTATAATGCTTTGTGATCGGCTCACAGTAACCACATACGAATGTGGTCAAAAACGCATGTGTCCACATCGCATTTGAGGTGTAAAAGCGAATCCGTCCTATATGCGTCACAGCAGCAGTGAAGCGCCACCCCTCACCTGTCAATCAATCTCTGCGCTAAAAGAGTTAAAACTTGCAGTTTATAAGAGGCTTTAAAAGGAAATAAACGTCTGATCGGAAAATTTTAAAAAGCGGATACATACACAAACATGAGAGCTTCACGGATCTTCTTTAGTGTGATATTAACACAGATGAGAAGCACGAACACCTGAAGCTCATTTAAAGAACCCATATTATGCTCATTTACAGGTTCATAATTTTATTTTGGGGGTCTACTAGAATAGGTTTACATGCTTTAATGTTAAAAAACACATTATTTTTCTCATAATGTACATTACTGCAGAACCTCTTTTCACCCTCTGTCTGAAACGCTGTTTTAGCTCCTGTCTCTTTAAAGCCCCCCCTTTCCGAAAAGCCGATTCTGCTCTGATTGGTCAGCTGGCCCAGTCTGTTGTGATTGGTCAACTGCTTAGAGCGTGTGTCGGAAATGTAACGCCCCTTACCATAACCGAAGTAGCCCTTAGGCTTGCATTATGCAAATGTGTTACATAGTGACATAGCCAAGTCATGGGAGTAATGGCTAAACTGCAAACCAGGCATTTCAGGCAGTACAGGAGCAGTGTTTTCTGTGGGAGAGAGTAACTCCCTTTGGCGTGGACTTTGTGCTTTGTAACTTTGCAGACCTTTTACATGCACAAACAGCTATATTACTCACTAAAGGAAAGGTAAAATCCCAAAAGCATAACAGAGTCTCTTTAATACAGGTAATCCACTAAAATAACAGATATTTCTGCTTGACATATTGCGTTTGTGTTTATATTAATTTTCAACTGCATCTGGGAGAAACGGCATGCCGTTTTTGCGCTTTCTTTGTCTTTACTGACGTTGTTGCTCTTTATTATCATGCAGTAACACACTGACATAGTGATTGATGTATGCCATCAATAAACAGAGTCCCTCCCCACCATATCCGAACAAGTGGTCACAGGAGACACATTTAAGTGACCAGGTGTAAACAGCCATGTGTCTCACCTGACCACATGTGATCGGATCACCCAAAACGCATTGTGATACCAGATTGAAACCGGGTCTAAAATTCTGTTAGAAGGATGTTAGATATTAGGAAAGAAACCGGCCATATTTGCCTTCAGATATTTACTTATTCACTATAGAGATGACTTAAATCATCAAGAGCCTAAAATGTTTCTTTTTCGTTGAATTTTTTTTTAAATTATGTATTATTTTCATTGTTGCAGTGCTTTTGAGAAGATGTTGAGTTTCTTGAGGAAAGTTTATAATAATAATAATACTATTCAACAACATCAGACTGAAATGTGGCATAATGTAGAAATGTACCATTGTGGTAAGGCTGATTTAAAACTAAACTGAGTTTTTTTTTTTTTTTTACTCTATGTTTGTCAAGATCCAAATAAAGAAAAAAAAATATTACAGTTGAAGTCAGAAGTTTACATACACTTTAGCCAAATACATTTAAACTCAGTTTTTCACAATTCCTGACATTTAATCGTAGAAAACATTCCCTGTCTTTGGTCAGTTAGGATCACTACTTTATTTTAAGAATGTGAAATGTCAGAATAATAGTAGAGAGAATGATTTATTTCAGCTTTTATTTCTTTCATCACATTCCCAGTGGGTCAGAAGTTTACATACACTTTGTTAGTATTTGGTAGCATTGCCTTTAAATTGTTTAACTTGGGTCAAATGTTTTGGGTAGCCTTCCACAAGCTTCTCACAATAAGTTGCTGGAATTTTGGCCCATTCCCCCAGACAGAACTGGTGTAACTGAGTCAGGTTTGTAGGCCTCCTTGCTCGCACACGCTATTTCAGGTCTGCACACAAATTTTCTATCAGATTGAGGCCAGGGCTTTGTGATGGCCACTCCAATACCTTGACTTTGTTGTCCTTAAGCCATTTTGCCACAACTTTGGAGGTATGCTTGGGGTCATTGTCCATTTGAAGACCCATTTTTGACCGAGCTTTAACTTCATGGCTGATGTCTTGAGATGTTGCTTCAATATATCCACATCATTTCCACGCTCCTTCCTCATGATGCCATCTATTTTGTGAAGTGCACCAGCAAAGCACCTCCACAACATGATGCTGCCACCCTCATGCTTCATGGTTGGGATGGTGTTCTTCGGCTTGCAAGCCTCACCCTTTTTCCTCCAAACATAATGATGGTAATTATGGCCAAACAGTTCAATTTTTGTTGCATCAGACCAGAGGACATTTCTCCAAAAAATAAGATCTTTGTCCCCATGTGCACTTGCAAACTGTAGTCTGGATTTTTTATGGCGGTTTTGGAGCAGTGGCTTCTTCCTTGCTGAGCAGCTTTTCAGGTTATGTCGATATAGGACTCGTTTTACTGTGGATATAGATACTTGTCTACCTGTTTCCTCCAGCATCTTCACAAGGTCCTTTGCTGTTGTTCTGGGATTGATTTGCACTTTTTGCACCAAACTATATTCATCTCAAGGAGACAGAATGCGTCTCCTTCCTGAGCGGTATGATGGCTGTGTGGTCCCATGGTGTTTATACTTGCATACTATTGTTTGTACAGATGAACGTGGTACCTTCAGGCATTTGGAAATTGCTCCCAAGGATGAACCAGACTTGTGGAGGTCCAAAAAATTTTTTCTGAGGTCTTGGCTGATTTCTTTTGATTTTCCCATGATGTCAAGCAAAGACACACTGAGTTTGAAGGTAGGCCTTAAAATACATCCACAGGTACACCTCCAGTTCAGTACACCTCCTATCAGAAGCTAATTGGCTAATTGTCTAAAGTCTTGACATCATTTCTGGAATTTTCCAAGCTGCTTAAAGGCACAGTTAACTAAGTGTATGTAAACTTCTGACCCACTGGAATTGTGATATGGTCAATTAAAAGTGAAACAATCTGTCTGTAAACAACTGTTGGAAAAATTACTTGTGTCATGCACAAAGTAGATGTCCTAAACAACTTGCCAAAACTACAGTTTGCTAATATGAAATCTGTGAAGTGGTTAAAAATTAGTTTTAATGACTTCAACCTAAGTGTATGTAAATTTCTGACTTCAAATGTATATATTATTATGTTTTCATTTATAAAGTATTTAATTTACTGACTGGAAATAGACATTACAGTATGGTTATTTAATATATTAAACCAATTTTTACTGATTTTCCAGAAAAATGACTATATCGTGATAAATATTATATAAATATATTTTGATATAAAATTATTCATTATCGATTTTGGTCATATCGCCCAACACTAGATCATGGTTACTCTGAGATTTCTAAAAGTTATTTTTCTAAAGAACATGGGATTTGTGCCTTTATTGTTAAATAAAATAAATTAATGAATAAATGGGACACCAATTTGTACCCTATTTGTGGAAAGTGTCATTCAGGTGTTCCTATTAAAGGCACATCATTACTCTGAGATGGCAGTGTTACCTCAAAGCTTTTTCGTAGAGCGTCAATGCCAAGATAGAAAAGCATCTGCCACGTCTGCTCCTCTGCCCGCAGCTTCTGCCAGATTCTGTGCAGTCGCTCGTACAGATGAATTCCTAGACAGGTCAACACCTCCTCCTGTGCGACATCAATGGTCTTTGCGTGTCTCTCTCTCTGCCTGTGAATAATCCAAACAATTAAATCCATACAGTGGGGTACAAGCATCTTATCGAAGGTTTATCTACACTGCTCATCTATGAAAACTCACTCGTAACCTCCTGCGAACTCTGGTTCTGCTCGGCCCAGTAAGTGAGCGATGAAGTCGGTCTCACAGCAGACATGAATGTGCCGCTCATGTGGACAGCAGCGTAAACCCTCGTACAGAGTTGCACAGTAGCCCTTCTCTTTTGTGCAGTCCAGATCTCCCACCAGGATGTTATACGCTCTCAGAACCTTGTTCTTACAGTCAGTACAGAATCTGACAACACCATCACAGAAAGAAAACATTAAGATTAATAAATATTGACTCTTGGCACATATATCACTTAGTAAATACACTAAATGATTGAGAAAGCTGATTTAGTTACTGTACATGTTTAATTTAATTGCATATTATGAGGTCTAGCCCTGTCCAACAGAACAAGCAAAAACATACAGTGCCTTACAAAAGTATTCAGACCCCTGACCAATTCTCTCATATTACCGAATTACAAATGGTACACTGAAATTTCATTCTGATTGATATTTTGTTATAAAACACTGAAACTCAAAATCAATTATTGTAAGGTGACACTGATTTTTTTTTCGGAAATATTTTTATGAAAAATAAAAAACTGAAATATCTTGCTTGCATAAGTATTCAACCCCCACACATTAATATTCGGTCGAGCCACCTTTTCTGCAATAACTGCTTTAAGTCTTTTGGGGTACATATGTACCAGCTTTGCACACAGTGACAAAGTGATTTTGGCCCATTCTTCTCGGCAGATTTGCTCCAGGTTGTTCAGGTTGGTTGGGTGACGCTTGTGGACTGCAATTTTCAAATAGTGCCACAGATACTCAATAGGATTGAGATCAGGACTTTGATTGGGCCACTGTAGGACATTTATCTTTTTGTTCTTGAGTTTTTTAGCGGACTGAAGCAGGTTCTCTTGCAGTATTTCCCTATATTTTGCTCCATCCATTCTTCCTTCAATTCTAACAAGATGCCCAGTCCCTGCTGATGAGAAGCATCCCCACAGCATGATGCTGCCACCACCTGGGATGGTGTGTCTTGAGGCATAGGAAGTGTTAGGTTTGCGCCACACATAGCGCTTTGAGTTTTGGCCAAAAAGCTCTATCTTGGTCTCATCTGACCACAAAACCTTCTCCCACATCGCAGCTGGGTCACTCACATGCTTTCTGGCAAACTCCAGACATGCTTTCAGATGGTACTTTTTGAGTAACGACTTCTTTCTTGCCACCCTGCCATACAGGCCAGCGTTATGCAGTGCTCTTGATATGGTTGACTGGTGCACCATTACCCCACTCCCCGCCACTGAACTCTGTAGCTCCTTCAAAGTGATTATTGGCCTCTCTGTGGCTTCTCTCACAAGTCTCCTTTTTGTTAGAATGCTGAGTTTTGAGGGACGGCCTTTTCTTGGCAGTGCCTGGGTGGTGTGGTGCAGCTTCCAATTTCTGATTATTGATCCAACTGTGCTCACTGGGATATCTAAACATTTGGATATAATTTTGTACCCTTTCCCTAATCTATGCATTTTTATTACTTTATCTCTAACTTCTGTGGAATGCTCTTTGGTCTTCATTTTCCTTCAGATTCACAGATCCTTCAACAATGGGTTTTATATCCAGAAAATGTGATTGCAACTTTAATGATTCACAGGTGGATGCCAATGGTAAAGTAATTGTGTCCTCGTTAGGGCAATTTCTTTCATCGGTGTAAGCTGGCAGCTTCCACAGCACAGGGGTTGAATACTTATGCAAGCAAGATATTTCAGTTTTTTTTTTTTTGGTTTTATGTTGGGAAATATAATGTCACCTAACAATAATTTTGAGTTCCAGTGTTTTAAAATAAAATATCAAACAGAATGAAATTTCATTGCACCATTTGTAATTCAGTAATATGAGATAATTGGTCAGGGGTTGAATACTTTTTCAAGGCACTGTAAATATATATATATATTTACCAAATCATGCAGCCCTGTTATCATAATCATGAGGTTGGAATTAATTTGTGTATGCATGTTATAGCAAAAGACCTTGTTTACTTAAATAAATAATTTGAGTACAAAACAAAACTCTGTATCTAGAAACCATTTAATGCAGCAGTTATATTGAGTGGCATCTAAACTAAAACATTTTAAAAGTCTAATGCAATTCAGATGAGGTCACAAGGTCGATCAAAATCTGTCACCTGTGTTTCCGCAGGTATGTCTCTAGAGTTTCTAGTAGAGAGGAGCTGTCAATCAAAACCACCTCATCACGACACTCCTGTGACATCAGCTCCCACACATCCATCCAGCTGCCCCTGTGGAACAGTCACATGGTTACTAAGAACTAGGGTTGTAACGGTTCTCTTTAAAAAAACGAACATTACGGTTCACCACCCACGGTTCGGTAAGCATTGGCACTGCGGTTCACCTCAAGTTTAAAGACAACAAAGCGTCAAATAGACACAAACAGTTACAACCACCGGTAATGGACCTGAATGGATCTGTAAATGGATAAGCTCTGCCTGTGTATAACGTAGGTCAACTTGATGACACCACTGTTCAGCACACGTGGAGAAAACGAGCCACTGATAGAGAAGCACCTGTGTTATTCAAGTCTCCTCAGTCAATTACAACAGTGATGATCAAAAAAGTTTACAAAACAGGCACTGTTTGCAGACACTGCTCGACACAAGTGCCGTACACTGGTAATACATTGATATATGATTAATCATGTACGCCGATATCACCTGAAGAAAGATGGCACGCAGCGCACACAGAGGCGCAGGTGAGCTGAAACTGCACACACTCACTTCCGTTTTTAAGCAGGGACTCAGTGTTAATTCAGACATACATGAAACAATAACTAAAACGCTTGTAGTGTTCATTGCCATGAAGTTATGTTGCCATAGTCCGTTGATGAAGATGTGGGATTTCAGCGTATGATTAAAACACTCGAGCCACGACATCCTGGACCCTTCTCGTATCAATATTAATAGCATGGTTCCTTCTATAGTGATGTACAGCTTCTGAATGATGAATATATAGTTTGAAATGCACTTTATGTTGATGCATGTAGTGTAATAGTGCAGGTATTAAGTTAAAATATTGATTTAGTAATTAGAGAAGGTTTTTTTTTTATAGTTCAGGTCCCTAATGAAAGTTAACCATGGTTTAACTATTGTAATATTGTAGTAATCATGACGGAAGTAACCATGAATGCTGTCACCAGGGTTTTCTTAACAGAAATCATGGTTCTGATACAATTAACCATGGTTTTACAACAGTAATACTGTAGCTTCCATATAGTAACCATGGTTTTACTCTATATTATAACCATGAGAGTATGTTGATTTTGTGGTTACTATGATTTTACTACAAATACCATGATTAAAATATGGTTACTGTAGTAAGACCATGATTTTTATTAAGGGCAAACTTGAAGTGTTTGTTACCAAATACAGTATTCTTACTTTGGATTTGGAAATATATATTTTTTTCTGAACATAGCAAATACCGAACCGTACCGAAACCGTGACACAAACCGAACCGTGAGAAATTTGAACCGTTACACCCCTACTAAGAACCACTTAAAACACTAAGCCACCAAAGAGTAACTTTTGTATACAAAACAATACACATAGGCTCACAAACTGACAAAAGAAACTATAGCTTAACATTTTTGGATTTCTCAATAGTTGACTCAACTTTATATTGTCATTTCAAGGGAGACCAATTGATTTCTGTATTCTGCATTTATTCAATTTTATTAGAATAATTATCTATTTATTTACACTCTATGGAACCATCGCACATATTAAGTGAGAAGTCAGTGACTCACCCTAAAGGCTTGGGTTTGTGCGTGTCTAACGAGTGCAGCTGACAGCGTTTGTTCTTTTTACTCTTGGGGATGGCATCAATTACATTGTTCAACTTCGACCTGCAACAAAGGGAAAAAAAATGCATTGACATTCAAATATGAGAATAGAATACACAGCTAAATTATACAGGCAAAAGAAAAATAAACAGACAGAACTTTCAAAATTATTCAAACTGCATGTCCCTTACTGTACGCAGCTTCTTGAACAGTGTATCAATGTCAGTGAAATTGAATATTTAGCAGGAAATACTGTAGGGAGGGACCTGGTTTTGTTCATCAAGATTTGACTGGATAGTGAAAACTGGGCTATGTTATTAGGATGTTATTATATACATGTATATAGCCCGCTCTTATATCCTTCCATATAATAAATTGCATATGGTACAACTAAATTGACAGTTAATTTAATCGTCTGCGCGGATGGCGAGTAGCTCCCTGGTCCCTGTATGAGATTTGCATGATAGACAATTTGATTGATTTTATTGCAGCAGTTAGGCCAACTTTTATAAATACAGTAGCTCATAAGACCATTTTTGTTTTGTTCGATGTTAATTAGTTTTGTGTTATTGGCTGCTGTCTACTAACTGAAATGCCTCCCAAGAAAAAAAAAAAAAAAAAAAAAAAAAAAAAAGAGTATCAAGGTGCATTGCAATATTTTTTATAGAAAATAATAGAAAAATTATATATATAATAAAATTAAAAAAAGAATTTTCAATTTTCAGCAGTTGTGCATACGATTGAGTAATCTCGTTTGCAATTTAGTTTGATTTTAAACAGGCCTACCTTCCTAAAAATAAAGAAAACTAACAAGTTTACACCGACTATACTTTTTTTCTTTTCTTCAGACATGAGTTTATTTTTTGGTGTTTTTTTTTTTTTTTCTTTGCACCAGCACTACCATTTTGTTATGTATGCCTAAGCACTTTTTAAACTCTGTTTTAAAAAAAAAGCACTTTACAAATAAAAGTATTAGTAATATACACATTGTATGATAACTGTTGCGCTACGATTAAGCATTGAGAAGCATCGAGGCAAATGTCATCTTTTCGATCATGATTCTATAAGCTGTCAAATTGAAAATAAAAGCTATATTTGGGAGAAAAAACTGAAATGTATTATTTGGAACCTAATGTGTTGGAAAATAGCAATCAATTAATTGTATTTATCGTGGGGGCCTGGGTATCTCAGTGAGTATTGACGCTGACTACCACCCCTGGAGCCGCGAGTCTGGAGTCCAGGGCGTGCTGAGTGACTCCAGCCAGGTCTCCTAAGCAACCAAATTGGCCCGGTTGCTAGGGAGGGTAGAGCCACATGGGGTAACCTCCTCGTGGTCACTATAATGTGGTTCTCGCTCTCGGTAGGGCGTGTGGTGAGTTATGCGTGGATGCCGCGGAGAATTGCGTGAAGCCTCCACACACTCTACGTCTCCGCAGTAACGCGCTCAACAAGCCACGTGATAAGATGCGCGGATTGACGGTCTCAGATGCGGAGGCAACTGAGATTTGTCCTCCACCACCCGGATTGAGGAGAGTCACTACGCCACCACGAGGACTTAGAGCGCATTGGGAATTGGGCATTCCAAATTGAAATAAAAAAAATAAAAAAAAGTGCGTCTGTATTGTTATGTTATTGCCCTTTTTAGGGTTGAGAAAAGAAACATATGAACAAACAGTTGGCCTGTCGTAAGGTTGCAAGCGCTGTGGCGAGTTAGTCCTAAAAAGCTATACTGAGTCATTACAAAACTGGTAAAAGTGTACTGTATCTGATTGTGTTTCTAATGTAAGGGGGTCTATAATTAATTAGTCATTAGAACTTACATTCATCTTCACAAATTCTGTGGAATGATGCTCACAGAGATTGTACTTCAGGTTTAGAAAGTTCCCTGCATGACACAGCACTTTTTTTGTCACAATTTACAAACTGGGTAACCATCATTAACATAAATACCCAAAGTATTCCTACATCCACCGCACCACATGAGGGTGAAATAAAGGTAAAGCTCCGACATTCGGTGTGCTGTGCTCTGAATGAGAAATTAATTTATTCTATCACGTCAGGTTGGTGAAGCTGTAAATGTAGCCGATTGTTTCTTAATTCAACTGATATTTACAATGAAAATGTTAATTTCTTTCCTTGAAATCCTGACTCACACAATGCCCTGAATGAAAAAAAATGGCAATATGACAGCCGTATGTTTTTCAAACTGCAGTACACAGTTAAACTGTTCCATCTTTATTCTGCATACAAACTTTCTCCTTCGCATGATAAACACATCATCACTACGACACACCCTTCACGGTATCGGCTCTGCCTTTGTTCACAGACACGTTCTGGGATTGATCCCAGCAATGTTACTAGGGTCTGATCCCGGGATCAAATTTTCTAGCATTCCAGCTCCAGCTTGCATTCACACGGAAGGCTCCCCGGCATTGATCCCGGGATCAGAGCCCAGTGTGAATGAGAATTCTGTGTAGCATTTACCCATGAACATAAAAGAGTGTGTAGAGTTTCCTGGGGTCTGTGAGACATGCCCGTGTGACTGACAGCACTCCAGAAGATCCTACAGTGAGGGGTTCCAGGGCAAAGTATCCAGAGTCTATAAGCTGAGAAAACAGACGCTCCACACTCCGCCGGCAGCCCACACATGGCACCAGCTGTGCCAGAGCGCTGAGGACCTCACGTGACATCACCATCAGCGCCATATTCAGGTCCTGCTGCTTCAGCATTCTGTAATGCTAGTGGACAAAACATTCAACATTCAGCTTCATTTTATTTATGCAAAATATCATTGAATATTTTCCATTGATTTCAGGGGGAAATGTGACTGTCAAGTAATGTGATTACAATGGAGCTCAGTGAAAATGAGTGACACTCTTTTACCTCGACAAACTGCTTCATTTGTGAACTGTTGATCTGATGGCTGTTGACGTCCAGAATACTGTCAGGAAATTCCATCACCATCTACAATATAAACATGCACAAATAATATGAATATATAGGTCAATTACGTCCAGTTAATCACAGTTTAATAAGCAGTTCAACACTCATTTTAAAATAAGCAGTTTTAAGGGAATAGACCAACACAACAAGTACATTTGAACCCTACATTTTTTACCCATTTTGATTCTATAATAAAAAAAATGGTATCCTTCATCTGAGTGGGCCAAGGCTTGGTTACTTTTTCCTACATTTGCCTTCTGAACGCACACCCAAAAAAAATTGGACTGGATTCGATGAGGGCCAGCATGACCCAAAAAGTAACACGTGGTGTTCCGGGTCTTTTTGACCCACCATAGGAAAGGAATGGGAAAGACTAAAACACAGAGCATTTTTTTTTTTAAATGCAAATAAAATATATAAATCAGCCACAATGCAAAACACACATACATAGAAATGAAGGGGTGAGACTATAGAACATTTCACTTGCACGCACACACACACACACACACACACACTAATTCATATATTACAACCAGGCATGAATTAGAGGTCATTTCACATGGCAGATGCCAGAAATCTAACCTCAATGCACGCACACACACTCACTCACTCACACATCAATGCATGCACACACAAACACACACGATTACTTTACACACACTTTACTGACTAATTTTGATGCTTGCAAAAGAAATGCCAATTTTGCCATTGCACAATGTTTATTCTATGTCTTCTGTTTGTACACAAAATGATTTATCACTGTCCATTCCTGTTCATTATGTTTATTTTCTTGATATTTTTCTTGATTTGAGTAATTGAATTCTGATGTTTGAAATAAATGATAGGTAAGAAAAATGCTTACTCCATGTCTTTCTTTTGTAACACCATAGTCAGGTTTGACAATAATCATATTCACTGCAAAAACTGACACTTCAGAACAATATTTCAAAAGAAATAAATGCGAAACTTTCACAACAAATAGTCTTGGATAATGTCCAAACATATCCAAATGCATAACTTGTGATAATGTCTAGAAATCCTCCTCTCTACAACCAGCATCAAAGAGTGCATCTCTGAAGTGGTTAAATGTAATATAACATGTGATTTTCCTTTCTCCCCCCCATCAGAAGGCAGCAATCTGTCCCCAATGCATGACACATTTGGTATGTATGAACTTGAAGAATGTATTAAGTGAAGGTAACAAAATGTGTTGTTTAATATAAATGGTATTTATATGAATGAATGCTGTAATTTAGTAGTAAATAAGGCCTAAATACCACTAAATTTTAGTGCCTTTACTTAAGTGAAATTAGTGATATTACATATCTTTAAAAAATAAAATTTGTAAATATTACTTAAAATATAAACATGTATGTTCGGGGCTTTTTTGACCCGTGAACACCACAAGTGTGACTCACAATAGGGGAAACATAGGCATTAAACAAAACATATGATTTTACCATAAGAGTGTCATCGATGTAAAGGGGAATCTGGCGTGCAAGGAAAAGGTAGTCCTCTTCCCCGTCTCTGCAAACAGCCACCAGACGCGCCATGTCTTCTCCCTGATCTCTGTGTGTTTGTGCATGAATAGAGGGGATAGTTAGCTGTGCAGTCAAACTTACACCTCCAGGTTCAGTTTAACCACACGAGACAGTTTATTATCACATCCAGATTCACGCATATTAGCCTAAAGCACATTAACCCTCTGCGGAACCCCAAGGTCCTTTTAATATCTCACATAACATACTTCACATTAGGGCTGGGCGATATAACGATATACTTCATGGTGACAATATAAAGTGTCAATTGTTAGAGATTGTGCTATTTCGTGTATATTGCGATATGCAAATATCCATGGGTGTTTCAATCAATGGGCAGGGCGTCACTGCAAAATTGCGTGACGATAATCACTCGTGGTAATGCAAGCAATCCGTTTAACCACCTGAAAATGAAACACAAAAAAGAATATTATGAAAGCCAAAAGATGCGCTCCGTACTAATTCGTGTTTACATAATTTTGGATATTTTCTGAAAGAGGTTTATTTTTGTTGGATATTGTTTTACTTGCATATTATTTCCTTTGTTGCATTGCTTTGAGACGATCTTGGATATCTTTAGGAAAGTTCATCATAATAATATTGGTCAACAACATATCAGACAGAAATGTGGCATAATGTGAAAATTAAGCATTATAGTAAGGCTGATTTAAAACCAAGTTTATTTTAATTTGTTTTATTTGACTATGTTTATCAAGTTCTAAATAAAGATAAAATTATATTAAAAGAAATAGTTTTCATTTATAAAGTAAATAATTCACTGACTGACTTAGCCAAAAATAGTCATTACAATATGGTTATTTAATATATAAACCCATTTTTATTGATTTTCCAAAAAAAAATTTTTTTTTTTTAAATAATATATATATATATATATATATATCTGTCGTGTAGGAGTACGCAGTGAAGCCATTATCTGTATCAGTACTCGTATATAACTGGATGTGGGCATGGCTTAAGCAGGAAAACATCAAAACTAAATGAAAAACACATTTTTAAATGCAACTATTCTATTAAAGTTTCCATATAGCAAATATGCCTTATATAATTCATAACATTATTTTATTATTATTTATTTATTTTTGAACGCAGAACAGTGCGTCACCTGTTAGCTCTGAAGCACACTGACAATGTAGGCCATTAATTTCATTTAATCACAGCCTTTTGCGGTGCAATTTTCACATATGATTTGATGGTATTTTGATTAATTGTGCAGCCCTGAAGGATTGTGAAATTTAGTCTAACGATGCGATTTAGGAAACCCAAAATAAGTGCATTAAAATCGTGATATTCATGATTTTGCTTCATTTTATATTAGGGCTGAAACAATTAGTCGACGTTATCGACAACGTTGACAATCAAAAATTGTCGAAAGAAACGTTTGTTGTCGAATAGTCGTTTTATTTTATTTAACGTAACATGAGATCATATGAAACTCTAATGACGACGCAAGAGAGTTCGTGTACATAAGAGGAGAGAAAGAAGACACAGCTCACAGTCCAGACGCACTCCAAACAGCTTAAGGTGATGATCGCAAAGTTTAAGGAACTATACAAAATACAAAATAAGTAAATATAGAAGCACTGTTGTTGTGAAATAAAGCGAAGCCCGATCTGGCATTCTGCTTAAGCAAATCTTGCACGTCAGAGTGTCTAAAAAGGAAACACCCCTGCGTTATATCTTTAATGCCTCCTGTATTAAAGTTAAAATAATTCGTAAGCGGGTCATGTGAATAAACAAACTCCGAAACTGACATTTCTCTGTGCGGTAAGCGCCACTTCTATGAGTCGCCTGAAGTGACCCAATCTAAGGGGGAGAGATTGAAAAATCGAGGTTACAGTGAGACACTTACAATGGAAGTCAATGGGGCCAATTTTTGGAGCAACCTAACCTAAGAGGGAGAGATTGAAACTGCACTCGGCTGATGCACACTCTGGCATGGGACGCTCATCCCTCACGCACATTTGCTACAGATAGATTATAACGCGATGACTTGCGAGTCGTGACGTATTGAATCATAATATACTGTATGTGTCAGGATGTGCATCTTATCGGCTGTACGCAGCTCTTTTAAGAACTGAGAGTTTTTTTGTTTTTTTTGTGAGTTAAAGATGGATAGAATTGACCATAAAGGTGAGAGAGTGTAGTCTTCGCCCATTATACACTGCAACAAAATACTTTTTTAAATAGTCTTTTTTGGCTTGTTTTCCAAAATAATATCTAAAACTCCTTTAAAACAACGTACATTTACTTTAGGAGCTATACTGCAGAAGAACAATATGTTTTCAGAGAATGTTGAATGTGGGCTAATATTTATTTAATTATTTTGTGATTTTCTCCCCAATTTGGAATGCCCAATTCCCAATGCGCTCTAAGTCCTCGTGGTGACATAGTGACTCAATCCGGGTGGCGGAGGACAAATCTCAGTTGCTTCCGCGTCTGAGACGTCAATCCGCACATCTTATCACGTGGCTTGTTGAGCATGTTACCGCGGAGACTTAGTGCGTGTGGAGGCTTCACGCTGTTCTCCACGGCATCCACGCACAACTCACCACGCGCCCCACTGAGAGTGAGAACCACATTATAGCGACCACGAGGAGGTTACCCCATGTGACTCTACCCTCCCTAGCAACCAGACCAATTTGGCTGCTTAGGAGACCTAGCAGGAGTCGCTCAGCACGCCCTGGATTCAAACTCACGACTCCAGGGGTGATAGTCAGCATCAATACTCACTGAGCTACCCAAGCCTCCCCGAATGTAGGCTAATATTAAATATTGTAAAATATCTAAAAATCTTTAAAACAAGATACATTTTCCTGAGAAGCAACAAATAAGATATCTAGACTTGCTTTCAGAGAATATATCAGCAATATGAGTATATTGTTTTTGTATGAACAAGTATATACAAAATACACTTATATTTAAAATACATTCTCTGAAAGCAAGTCTAAATATCTTATATGTTGCTTATCAAGTACATGTATGCTGTTTTAATGATTTTTAGATCATTTTAAATGGAAAACATGACAAAAACTCTTGATAACAATAGGATTTTTTGCAGTAAATGTTTTACTGAATAAACCTTATTAAAAAGTATTATTTTCCTTGTGATTCAGTGAATATCATTTAGAGGTATTTTTAAAAGACAATTCTGTCCTATTTATTGTTAGTAAGCACATTTAATACAACCTTTTAACTGAATAATCGGTTAAGAGATTAATCGTTGCAATAATCAACCGAATAGTCGAATAATCGCTCTAATAATCAATAGATTAGTCGATTATCAAAATAATCGATAGTTGCAGTCCTATTTTATATTGCCAGCAAAATCATTGTGATGATATCCCAGCCTGTGCTTGTTGCAGGCTAGTTGTGTTCATTTTGTTTTAGAAATAAATTACTTCAACCTTCCCTCACTTCACACACTGCTCGCTTGAAGTGCCAACAGATATATGTTCTTGTATTTTTACAATAAATCCCCACATTCTTCTTCTTTTGTGTTTGGCAATTCACACTCTCCATGCATATCGCCACCTACTGGGAAGGAAGGAGACTTTATAATAAAAAAAAAGGACTTAAATATTTATATGTTTCTCACCCACACCTATCATATCCCTTCTGAAGACATGGATTAAACCACTGAAGTCATATGGGTTACTTTTATGCCGCCTTTATGTGCTTTTTGGACCTTCAAAGTTCGCATTGTCTCTTAGAACCCCAAAAATAAACACCGTAAAGTTAATCCCAACAGAACATAAGAGTTAATCTAAAGATGCAACACTGCTTGGTTTCCCAGTAGTACCTTTCTAAGGATTATGAATTTATACATCCATTCTGACCCCAGTACAGAGGCTTAAACACTCACTTTACTCGCCTTTACACCCCAGTATACATGAAACACTCATGTACCTGTGTTATATTTTGCACACAGATGTAAAACAAACGCAGAAAGTATACTATTATCAGTGTACGAATGTAAAGAGGTCATCCACAGCACATGCCAATAAAGAGCAGCTAAACTAACACTAAAGCAGCTCAAATATATCAAAATATACACTCCAAATTATACTTCAATAACCTTGAAAGATCATGTTGTCATGACAACAGTTACATAACCACAAATGCAATAATTGCACTCATTTCGACACATATGCTAATTAACCTGTCAGCCATAGAAATGCTCACAGACATCTGTAGAGCATCTATAAGGCGTATTATTAAAAGATTTAGAGTGTAAAAGTACAGTAAGTATGGCATATTAAGCAATATTACATTAAAAAAATGAAAAAAAAAAGTCATTTTTCTCTCAAAGTCATGTTAGCATACGGCTAATCAGTGACTTGCAGTCTGGTATTTTTTTCACTATAACTTTTAATCATTGTGGCATTTTCATCCTGCATGTACTTTCTGTCTGCAAAAGTGTTTTTTCATAAATGATAAATCTGTGCTTTCCGAGATCTACTTTGAATGGCGGACTTAAATACTCGGCATTAATTCGACTCACTCCGGCTTTATCCTCCGCGTGACGTTACTTTTGAGCGGAGCGTCTAAATGCAAAAACAACGCGCTGGTGCTGTCGTACTCACCGGTGTCCGAAAGCTGTATCTGTGTTGGACGAAAACAAACAAGTGCGACTGAGGAGTATGTGGCAGGCGAATGTTCTGTGACCTTTGGCCCCCTAATACGTCAGAGAGCACTTCCGGACTCTGGGCCGTGACGCGGTGCAGTTTGATTGACATGTGGGAGGAGTTTGTCATGCTTAGACAATTTCTGTTAGTAAGGAAATTTCTTTTAACCCTTGTGCGACCTTCGGGACATTTTTGCTTTTTTCGATCATTGTGGCTGTGTTAATGCCAACGGCATAAATTTGGCCAAAGGTGTGTATTTTGGGGGGAATTTTGATACTTCAACCTCAGTTCCTATAATACATCTATCATACACTGTCTACACAAAATAGTTACACTCAGGACCTTCAGGACAAAAATGTCCCATTGAAACCCATTAAAACTGCCATATTTGATCCCAGTGTCATTAAAGCATAAAATCATGAATTATATGATATTATGCTTTCATTATGGAGCCCTGGCTTCAATATTTAAATGTTTAATATTTTCAACCAGATGGCACCATTTTTCTCATGTTTAGCCTATGGAGCAAATACATGCTTTTTTCCTATTTTCTGTTTGCTGTATTATAGAGCACTGCAGGCCAATTGAATAAATGATACAGCTAAAATTGTGTGTGTGTGTGTTGGTATGGATGTCAGAGTGTGTTTTGTATGTGTGTATTGAGAAATGTGTGTGTGTGTGTGTGTGTGTAAAAACAACAGTGGCATTATATAAACAAATTAGCATTTAAAGGGTTAAAATCCTGAAAATGAATGAATATTTGGTAGTTATGATCAGGACTGATGTTGGTTAAAGAAATTAATAATATTATATTATTATGGCAGTTTTTGACGCTGGCATTTTTGTCCTCTTAAGGACCTCTGAGTAACTTTTTTTAAATTGATGCACAAGGGTTAAACTTATTCATCGATACTATCCAATTAAAACTTTTATAATATCAAGGTTTGAAATGAATATTGATGTGAACTGTACTTTTTGTGATTCACAGCCTGAGGCTCTCTTCCATCTGTTTTTGGTACTGTGATGACGCAAAGAAACTTTGCTGGGCATTTCCCAATTCATTTTAGATTTTATCCACAAAGATTTTAAGAATGTACACTGGTGACCAAAAGTTTAGAATAATTTACAGATTTTGCTCTTATGGAAAGATATTGGTACTTTTATTCAACTGATCACAACTGATGTATAGTCAGGACATTAATAACATGAAAAATTACTATTACAATTTAAAAAGAAATGTTCAGAACTTCTTAAACTACTTCAAAGAGTTCTCATCAAAAAATCCTCCACGTGCAGCAATGACAGCTTTGCAGATCCTTGACATTCTAGCTGTCAGTTTGTCCAGATACTCAGGTGACATTTCACCCCACACTTCCTGTAGCACTTGCCATAGATGTGACTGTCTTGTTGGGCACTTCTCACGCACCTTACAGTCTAACTGATCCCACAAAAGCTCAATGGGGTTAAGATCCATAACACTCTTTTCCAATTATCTGTTGTCCAATGTCTGTGTTTCTTTGCCCACTCTAACCTTTTCTTTTTGTTTTTCTGTTTCAAAAGTGGCTTTTTCTTTGCAATTCTTCCCATAAGGCCTGCACCCCTGAGTCTTCTCTTTACTGTTGTACATGAAACTGGTGTTGAGCGGGTAGAATTCAATGAAGCTGTCAGCTGAGGACATGTGAGGCGTCTATTTCTCAAACTAGAGACTCTGATGTACTTATCCTCTTGATTAGTTGTACATCTGGTCTTCCACATCTCTTTCTGTCCTTGTTAGAGCCAGTTGTCCTTTGTCTTTGAAGACTGTAGTGTACATCTTTGTATGAAATCTTATGGGCCAATTTTTGGAGGATTTAAAAGGCAGAAATATGAAGCTTATGATTTTATAAAAGCACTAACATTAATTTTTCTGTCAGAACTTGTGTATTATTTGAGCTGTAAAGTTGTTTAAATTATAATTTTTACAGTCATTTTAGGCTATTAAGGGGTCGCACACTGGATGCGTCTGACTTTTGTGTGTACTGTCTGCCACGTGATCCTCATCGATGTGCCCCGTGTTTGATACCTGTGCCGTGTCCTAGATGCGACGTGGCGCTTCTCATCTGGTGTGCGACCGCCTTTAGGGTTTGTTGTTATTACATCGTTATGGCAACAAAGTTGTAAAATTAGATATAATTTTACACAGAAAAAAAAAGTTTGTGATTTTATCACACTAAAATCATGTTAACACACATATAGTTTACATCTTGTGGCTATGCTTTTGAAACGGAGTATTTTAATGTTTACGGATTGACCCCATTGACTTCCATTGTAAGTGTCTCACTGTAACACAGATTTTTTCTTTTTTAAAGAAAAGGAGGGACCCCGAATATTCCTTTAATTGTAAAACTTGCCATGTCCTTCATTCATAAATGTAAAGTGTTAAAAATCAAACCCATTTTCTCTCATTTCCAAAAAGAGGGAAAGTTCCTCAATGATGTCATATCCTCTTTTTTTCTCTCACAACTGTATGAATGTAACACATCATAAGAAAATGTTCCACCGCTGTTCAAATGCACTTTGGATTGCATCATTTATATGTATAAATGTTTTCCATCTGAATAGTCCAAATATTAAATGAAACAAATGACAATAAAATGCAAAGTAATCTCTTCAGTAATCAAAATACTTTTTATATGTTACGGTATATGTTACTATGTTACTGTTAGATTTACAATTTAAATCGTTATTACCAACGATTTAAATTGTAACAGTAATGGACTACCTTTATTAATATTTTGTATTTTAAATACATAATCCCGTTACATATATTTCATTACTCCCCAACCCTGGATATACAAAAACAATATACTGCATGTACAAATTACACACAATTTCACAATACACAATTTTGTTTGCATTTTGCAAGCAATTCACTTTCACAGCAGAGTTTGAAACAAAAAATAAAAAGGCATTCGTTTAGAACTAACATCTCAGAAGTTAAAGTACAAAACTACAAAAATGAAGTATTACCAGAACTTGATAGTTATTTTATTGATATGCAGAATGAATATAACTAAACTGTTCATGAACATATACGACAGCAAAACACTTACAGCCAAAACATCACTGCAGTTCAGAGTGTCTACTAACACATTGGTTAAACCTGTCATGATATTTGCTAGTAAGAAATATAACAACTGATTCCGATTAACAGACTGTACGAGGCATAAAGCATCCATATTTGTTCTAATTTTCTCATCTCTTGATGAATTTACCGACTTATGTGGACATGGACTCCACGATGAAGACACAAGAGAAACATTTGAGATTGCTTTCGAGAAAAGCAACACTAAATCAGCAAAGCTAATGCAAGAGAGAAAGAACATGGACTGGGCTACAGTCCAAATACAGAAAGAAAAGTTTGCCATTCTACGTGACACTGGCTCTGTGTACGTCTGGCATATGTACAGGGTGACGAATAACCAAAAGCTGGTTAACAGAAGGTTACGGATCACTCTGAACCAGGCTTTAACTGAAGTTCTTCTCTGCATCAGGTAGAGACCAACCTGAACTCCAGCCATATAGATGGCTACGTAACCCACCACCGAGAAGATACCCTCTCTGTTGGCCTGCAGAAAGCCTGTGCGCTCATCATTGTGGATGAGAAAGGATTTGAGACCGGTTGTCTCCAAGACCAGCTGGTAAGTTCCACCAATGAGCAGAGCAAGAAGCCAAGAGGCATTCACAGGAAACATGACTAACAGTGCAGACGCCACCACTCTGACAATGGCTAACGTGAAGAAGAAGTTCCAGTGAACTCCATACTCCGACACATGCTCATGGTAGCCGGTTGACTTGACGCTTGCAAGCCTCACCAACCCCAACAGAACCAAGGGCCAGACGGACAGAAACTGCTTTAACACGTGACTGATCTTTGACCCTCGAATGTCCTTTCCTCTTGCCTCAGGACACACCAGTGCATTGGCCATTACATACGCTCCAACACCAAAATCCATTACGCCTGTTCCATACGTCTCAGCTTTGGCATAACGTCTAGGGTACACGCTGAAATCGACAGCTAAAATGCTTATGGCCGTCTTCACATTGACTAAAACTCGGAATACAGTTACGAATGGGACCAGGTTTGATTCTACACTGCTTTGGGCAAATCTGTCAATCACACCGTTGAAGGAACCTTGAAAAGGATGCTTTCTGTTCTTATACACATGGTATATGACAGCAAAGTCAACAACAGCTAGGCCCATGATGACAAAGTGTAGAATGTCGCTAAGTACGGTGCATGACAGGACCAAAGGCATTATCAATGTCGTGAAGTCCAACAGGAGATTGGCTCCCTTGGATAGTGGAAGGACCCCTTTTCGCATGTTGAAAACTATCAGAAAGAGTCCGCGGCTAAGAAAACACAGTGGGGCTAAGAGGGATCCCAGCGATACCTCCGTCAGAGTTGTCCCATTGAGGTTGCTGACAAATTCAATCTTCCCTTCTGGTGATGCCATTGCCTATAACAAGAGATAAGCCTAAAATGAATAAATTATGATCATAGTTGGTTAGTGGTGGATTGATATGGGTTTTGCAGTAGCCGATGGCTGATATAATGGCCATTCGTATCTATATATCATAAAACAAGTAAACATCATATAAAAATATGCATTGTATACAATTTATTTTTTATGAACTGTGTGTGTGTGTGTGTATATAAGACTGATGAAATTAACAATCATTTTACACAATATATGCTCAAATTGATTAAATTTATACTCTGCAACTCAAAGGTCTGTTAATAAGCCAATCAAATCAAATCACTTTATTGTCACACAGCCATATACACAAGTGCAATGGTGTGTGAAATTCTTGGGTGCAGTTCCGATCAACATAGCAGTCGTGACAGTGATGAGACATATACCAATTTACAATAAACATCAAATTAACACAGCACAATTTAGACATCTGATATACACATAATTACACTCAACAATATACAAATAACAATATACACCGTACAGTATACCTTTTATACGCACTATATAGATACACATTATTCAATAAAAATAAAAAATAAAAATATATAAAAAAGCACCGATGTCAGTAATCTCAAAATTACTAAATATTGGCCAATTAATCTGGCTAGCCGGTATATCTGCTGATATCTGGTCATTTTAAATGTATGTAGCATATGCTACTGTACTATATCAAAGGGATAGTTCACCCATAAATGAAAATCCTCTCACCATTTACTCACCCTCATGCCATCCCAGATGTGTATGACTTTTCTTTTTTAGAAGAATATTTCAGCTCTGTAGGTCCATACAATGCAAGTGAATGGTGACCAGAACTTTCAAGCTCAAAATATCACATAAAGGCAGCATAAACGTAATCCATACAACTCCAGTGGTTAAATCCATGACTTCATAAGCGATACAATAGGTGTGGGTGAGAAACAGATCAGGATTTAAGTCCTTTTTTACTATAAAACTCCACTTTCACATTCTGAAAGTGAAAGTGGAGATTTATAGTAAAAAAGGATTGAAATATTGATCTGCTTCTCACCCAAAGTGACTGCATCACTTTAGAAGACATTTATTATACCACTGTAGTCGTATGGATTATTTTTATGCTGTCTTTATGTGATTTCTGGAGCTTGAAAGGTCTGGTCACCATTCACTTGCATTGTATGGACGTACAGAGCTGAAATATTTGTCTAAAAATCTTCGTTTGTGTTCAGCAGAAGAAAAAAAGTAATACACATCTGGGATGGAAGGAGGGTGAGTAAATGATGAGATAATTTTCATTTTGGGGTGAACTATCCCTTTAAGCACTTACCATATTAGGCTGTTATGGTAGTTTTGAGCTGAATTGTTTATGTGAATTATAAACAAACATTCCAAAAACCATCTAGGTAATAAAGGTTAAACCGACTTACTATTTTGAGATGTCTGACCTACCTCGTCCCGTGTTATGCGTGGCGAACAGTTGTAACTGGCTTTTCCCTGTTACGCTCGGTAAATCAGGATAGCTAGAGAGACCCGCATCACAGCAGTGGACTGAACAAACTAAACCGGTTTAGCACACTAAACTGGGACTCCTATATATGACTACTAAACTTGCATTTGTTCATTAGAGCAGAAATATACATTCCTCTTACGGATCTTTCGTTATTAATTTGCAATTCTCACTTCTACAATGAGGTTTGAAATGTTTGCTCTTCCGTATTGGGCGTGACCTCCATGTACACGTCATCACAAGGGCGGGGCTTTTGCGGCATATCTCCTTTAAATAGTGTGACGTCACTACGCGTGTCAGAACCAGTAGTAGCGGCGCGGTGGGAGTTTTGTCCTTCACTCAGGAATTTTCATGGCTGAAAAACAAAAGATATCTCATAAAATGTCACCCTAATGGCAGAAATAACATAATAAATACTGGAAAAATTGTCTTCATAACGTCTACAGTCATGGCGAATGTCAAACAGAAGCTTTTATTTAGAAATAAAGACGTTTCGAGCGTTAATAGTTCAGATGTGACGTTCAGGAGTTTGGAAAAGGCTGGAAGACCGAGCCAACACAACGGGAAGGTTAGTTAAATGCATTATTTACCTCTCATTTTCAGAGTTTATACCTTCCTTTTCACACCAATATTTCATCTTTCTAACAGTCCAACAGAAGTGACATTTTTATGTGTTTTTCAGAGTGGTAGACTATTGAATTATTATTTTCTAATGTGAAACTAGTGAAGAATAGTTCAAGTTAAACCGACAAACTGAACGTGATAATAAAATAGACTACATCTAAAGGAAAACCCGAACAAAAAGTAGAGTTAAATGGTAATACCATAGTCTTGTCCCATGGTATTAACATGGTACTCTAAAGTACTTAAAATGTGCAAAAACATGGTGTTACCATGGTATCAGGTCCAAAAAACATGGTACTGCAATGCAGTGTTGGGTAAGTTACTCTAAAAAAAATAAATAAATAAAAAAAAGTAATTAATTACTAACTACTAATTACATCTACAATGTAATTAGATTACTGTACTAATTACTCTGTCTGAAAAGTAATTGCATTACTTATTACTAATTACTTTCTAAAACCCTGATCAACCTCGACCAGATGAAAAATACAAGGATCAACATTAAACTGTTCTTTTAATTTTTCCAGATAAATCATATAAAATCAAATAAATTATTCATGAACTGGCCAAAGAATTTAAGGGGGCGGCATTCAATTAGAAAACTTATATTTTAACATTAGACGTTAAATTTCGATTTTAAATTCACTATTGTTTTATACAGAGTTGTTCTAGAGTCTATACAGTATTTAACGCAGTTACATTAGAAGTAAATTACTGAAAAATTAAGAGTAATCCCTTACTTTTTTCAATGAAAAAGTAATTTAATTACAGTACTTAATTACTTAGTAATGCATTACACCCAACACTGCTGCAATGGTACATTGCACTTTTTAGTTGAACTATTTTTAGTGTTTTCTCTTTTTTTATCACGTTAATTTTTGTTTCGTGACAAAAGCAGAAATACAGAAAATTTAGGCTCATAATCTCATACATGTTTTCCTCTTCTAAAACGACTTAACAATTATTTTATGGGTAAAATGCGTAATGTTTTTTTACATTAGCAATAATAGGTGACCAGGGACTACTTTGATATTTTATCGAACAATAACTGTTAAAAGAATATTCTGGGTTCAATACAAGTGAAGCTCAATCGACAGCATTAGTGGCATAATGTTGCTTACCACAAAAAAATAATTTCGACTCGTCCCTCCTTTTCTTTAAAACAAGCGAAAATCGAGGTTACCTTGGGGCACTTACAATGGAAGTGAATGGGGCCAATTTTTGAAGGGGTTTAAAGACAGAAATGTGATGCGTATAATTTTATAAAAGCATTTACATTCATTCTGATGTTATAACTAGTGTCTTATTTGTGCTGTAAAGTTTTTAAATCATCCTTTTTAGTCATTTTAGGGTTGTTGACATTACCTCGTCTGGCAACAACGTTGTAAAATTGGCTATAACTTTACACAGAAACTGGTTTTATCACACTAAAATCAACACGCATATTGTTTACGTCTTGTAGCTATACTTTTGAAACAGTGAGTATTTTAACGTTTATGGATTGGCCCCGTTGACTTCCATTGTAACCCAGATTTGTGCTTTTTTTAAAGAAAAGAAGGGACGAGTCAAAACTACTTTTTGTGGTAATCAATATTATGCCATAAATGCTGTCGATTGATCTTAACTTGTATTGAACCCGGAATATTCCCTTAATAAAGTGGGTTACTTTGTGTTTATATATTTTATTACTGTGAACTGGCATGCTTTTCCACTAATACCTGATTTGCATGTCCATTGACGTGCCTTGTATTGTCATTGTCCTGGATTAAGCAGTGGTGCAGTTAATCTGAGGATGGCCTGTAATTCACACGCAGATTACTCCACAGGGACATCAACACTGCACATGCCCACCTAAACACATTTCTGTCAGGCACTTGATTATGGGAAAACAATGTTGAGTGACGTCACTCCCATTCCAAAGGAAACCCTGCAACTGGTCCTGCACTGAAATAAAAGAGAACCAGTTATATGTACAGAGACCACAATAAAATGTGTCAAAAATTTGTCATTTTTGGTTGTATCCCAAAAAAGTTGCCTAGAGCAGACATTCAAGCTCACCCTCAGATATGAATGTTGTTTGTTGTTAAATGTGGATAGTACAGTTAATTTGCCATGCTATGCAGTCTATTGTGCCCACAACGTCTGGGCCCAGCCCTTGCCACAGATACAGTCATCTTCTCATTTTTTTCCTTAGCCGTTATGATTCATGCATTGACTGCTGTATTGATGCCAGACTGGGAGTTTGCTGGCGGTTAAAATAGTTAGTCCAGGAGATCACGTTAAAAACTGTGGTTTTAGTAGTCATATTAAAGATGTGTTCTGGTTTAGTCTGTCATTGAGACGTTCTAACTATTGATCCCTGTACTCTAAACAAAGTCTAACTAACCATTATATGTTTTTGAGATGTTCACCGGTTCGTTCAGACTCCTCAAACTGATAGTCTTGTAGTTTACCTGTATTTATTGGATTAGGCACAGGTCTGTTGAGCAGACAGTGTTTATTATTAGCTTGTCTTTAGCTTGCCCTGTCATGTTCTCAACACATGTTTGAATTATACTGTCATAAGAGGATGTGGATTTACAGCCTGGGCTCTCTGGATGGACCTAATTTCTTGGTCTGGTATTAAGGCTAGGTACACTAAATCCTAGTGTACTCTACACAACTCAAGCTCGATCCCTTTGATCTTTGAGTTGGTGACTGGTCTGCGACGAGAACTCTCAGATCTCACTACGAACGGTCTTGTTGTGTGCTCACTCCTGCTGAGACTAGTCCCAGACGCTACGACAGTTTTCAAACCTGCTTGATATCTATACGTCTTGTCGTCAGGTGTGCGCATTGTCCCGACCGATAATGACCCACAACCAATGAAATAGAGAGAATGCAAAAATGGCGAGAGCCGTTCTTTCATGTTTGTTGACATGTTATCATGAATAAACTGTGCGAGGTTGTGAATTAATTCTGTTATCTTAATTTTAAGATGCATTTTGGGCGATCCGTCTGAATCGGGACGACGTTAAAGGCAGCTGTAACAGACGATATTTTGCCGGTTACGTGCAGATTTAAAGGGAAGTATGCATACGACCAGACAATTAAAAAAAAGCGAATGCATGAACATGTACAATACGGACACAGAAATAAGCAGCACGCACATTTGAAGCTCAATTACAGGTACTGCACTAAAATAACCCAGAATTCTGCTCTAAATGTCATGTTTGGGAATATTAAGAGAACCTGTGCACCAGTTTTTAGCACTTTTCTCGTCTTTTACTTTTTTGCGCTTTATTGTCATTTAGTAAAACACAGACATAATGATTGATTATATGTCCTCATGAAATCAGAGACTCTCCCCTCGAAATCCGAACACAAGTGGTCAAAAGAGATGACCAGGTGTAACGGTGATGTGTCACGTGTACATTTGTAATCGGATCACCCAAAATGCATCTTAATACCAGGTGTTCACATGGTCTCAGTCAGGGATAAATGGTTGTGTAGTTGATACACTACAGTCCTGAAGTGTTCGCAACAACTCGGCGAAAAACAAGACTGAGTCGCAGGGGGCCGACTGCAAGTAGTGTAGTGTACGCTTGGCCTAAAGCAACTTAAAATGGGGAATAGTACCTACGTTATAAGTAATACAAAATAAGTAATTAGTCATAATTAAAAGTGTCATCTGGTGTTGGAAATTGACAAATGGATGTACCAGTGATATTACTTTTTCCACTGATATAATGGCGATGCCTGACTGCCTGCACAACACGCATAAACAAAGGACACATAAAGCGGACTACATAATGATTTTGTGCTATATGGGCTCTGAAACAGCCCTTTGCATTAATTTATTTAAGGTTTAATTGTATTTAAATGACACTGTTTTAGAGATTTGGATTTTAATCCTCTTAAACTTTTTGTGCTACAGTCATTTTGTCCCGGATTTGTTTCCTTAATCCAATTGGAATAAAATTTCTTGACTTTGTTAACATACGGTATCTGAAAAAAAAAAAAAAAAAAAAATGGACCATTTTATTGTTACACCTGTTGTGTTCTCGGTCAAAAATGACCGGCTATTGGAAATTAATGTTCAGGAGCCTGTCCAACCATCTGATGCGCACATATGTGAATGTGTACTTGCATACATCAAGTCCTCAGACATGTGTACACACTCATACACTAGGGTTGCCACGGTGTACGGTGTTACCAGTTTTACTTGGTACAAGAGACAACACTGGTGTGAAACTTTATACGGGGTAAAAGGGGGAAACATTATGAATGGAACTTCCAATATCAATACAATAGCCTAACGAATAGAATAGCCTTAAATAAAGAATAGTTGCCTAATGAAGAGTTTGTGACCCATGATAAATGAACCTAAATAATGCAATTAAAGCCAGATGTTCTTTACCAACGTATCAAATTACACAGGCAGCAAAGTACGCGCGCTGACAGAAGACGTTTAATTGCAGGTAGCGAATATAATGTGCATGGTGGGTAACTGTAAGACATCTCGGATTCAGAATGATGCAAGAAATGTTGTTAGACACACAGACATGCGCTTGAAGAAACACCTCATTATATTAAGAACAGATGACAGAAAAGCTGTCTATGCATATGTCTGATGTGCCGTTTGTTCGGAGGCGTGTAGTCTCGTGGAACACACGTATGTAAAGGGTTCTCACTCTTTATTGTTTCAGTCTTCTGAAAATGTTTTGCAAGAACAGTATCGTCTATGTGAATGCTGTAAATGACCTCAGACATCTCAGCTCAGGAGGTGCTTTGAGTTCAGTTCGCTTTATTTCCACAGAGCAGTTCATTGTGAACGCAACTCTGCAGGGTCACTTTATGTATAGACTATACATCTGTGATTAAATCATAAAATAATACAAAAACACGTTCACCTCGAACCATGATTTATATTTCAGTGATTATTATCATCATTATAATTAGTATGTTTACATTTATAATTGTTTATATATCTTAATTTGTATTAGTCATTTTCCGCCTGTTGTCATAGACGGATACTTGCATGACGGTAAATGGAAAGGTGGTTATATATATTTTTGGGTTTTTTTGACCACTTTGTTATTTTAATCGCTTTTTCATTTCATTTGAAGTGCAATTTGAATTTAGAAATGTCTTCCCTGCTGGAAAATCCAGTTTAAGGTGGTAGCTGTGTTTTAAAACATGGTTGCGGGTCAAGAGCTGGTCCAAGCTGGTCCTTAGCTGGTTGACCAGCTACCATATTCCAAAAACCATCTTGAAATCCTTGAGCTTGTATGACAAGCTGGTGGCTGGTCTAAATTGGTCTCCCAGCTTAAGACTAGCTTGGACCAGCTCATAACCAGCTTGGACCAACTACCATGTTCCAAAACACATCTACCAGCTTAATCTGGATTTTCCAGCAGAGTTTGGTTTAAGTTTTTCGTTTTTAAATAAATACATTTAATTTTCAATGCAAAATCACTAAAGCAAGAAAATTCACCGATCCCTCAGCCGGGGGTTGACGATGTAATTGGATACTGTGATATACAGGTGCATCTCAATAAATTAGAATGTCATGGAAAAGTTCATTTATTTCAGTAATTCAACTCAAATTGTGAAACTCGTGTATTAAATAAATTCAGTGCACACAGACTGAAGTAGTTTAAGTCTTTGGTTCTTTTAATTGTGATGATTTTGGCTCACATTTAACAAAAACCCACCAATTCACTATCTCAAAAAATAAGAATACATCATAAGACCAATAAAAAAAACATTTTTAATGAATTGTTGGCCTTCTGGAAAGTATGTTCATTTACTGTATATGTACTCAATACTTGGTAGGGGCTCCTTTTGCTTTAATTACTGCCTCAATTCGGCGTGGCATGGAGGTGATCAGTTTGTGGCACTGCTGAGGTGGTATGGAAGCCCAGGTTTCTTTGACAGTGGCCTTCAGCTCATCTGCATTTTTTGGTCTCTTGTTTCTCATTTTCCTCTTGACAATATCCCATAGATTCTCTATGGGGTTCAGGTCTGGTGAGTTTGCTGGCCAGTCAAGCACACCAACACCATGGTCATTTAACCAACTTTTGGTGCTTTTGGCAGTGTGGGCAGGTGCCAAATCCTGCTGGAAAATGAAATCAGCATCTTTAAAAAGCTGGTCAGCAGAAGGAAGCATGAAGTGCTCCAAAATTTCTTGGTAAACGGTTGCAGTGACTTTGGTTTTCAAAAAACACAATGGACCAACACCAGCAGATGACATTGCACCCCAAATCATCACAGACTGTGGTAATTTAACACTGGACTTCAAGCAACTTGGGCTATGAGCTTCTCCACCCTTCCTCCAGACTCTAGGACCTTGGTTTCCAAATGAAATCCAAAACTTGCTCTCATCTGAAAAGAGGACTTTGGACTACTGGGCAACAGTCCAGTTCTTCTTCTCCTTAGCCCAGGTAAGACGCCTCTTGATGTTGTCTGTGGTTCAGGAGTGGCTTAACAAGAGGAATACGACAACTGTAGCCAAATTTCTTGACATGTCTGTGTGTGGTTGATGCCTTGACCCCAGCCTCAGTCCATTCCTTGTGAAGTTCACCCAAATTCTTGAATCGATTTTGCTTGACAATCCTCATACGGCTGCGGTTCTCTCGGTTGGTTGTGCATCTTTTTCTTCCACACTTTTTCCTTCCACTCAACTTTCTGTTTACATGCTTGGATACAGCACTCTGTGAACAGCCAGCTTCTTTGGCAATGAATGTTTGTGGCTTACCCTCCTTGTGAAGGGTGTCAATGATTGTCTTCTGGACAACTGTCAGATCAGCAGTCTTCCCCATGATTGTGTACCCTAGTGAACCAAACTGAGAGACCATTTTGAAGGCTCAGGAAACCTTTGCAGGTGTTTTGAGTTGATTAGCTGATTGGCATGTCACCATATTCTAATTTTTTGAGATAGTGAATTGGTGGGTTTTTGTTAAATGTGAGCCAAAATCATCACAATTAAAAGAACCAAAGACTTAAACTACTTCAGTCTGTGTGCATTGAATTTATTTAATACACGAGTTTCACAATTTGAGTTGAATTACTGAAATAAATGAACTTTTCCACGACATTCTAATTTATTGAGATGCACCTGTATATATTTCTTGCATATTGTCCAGCCCTAGGAGGGAACAAAACAAATGTATTCACACACATTTAAAGTCATTACCCTTCCGAAGCAGCTAAACGGGGTCCTGGGATGAAAGGTAATAAAACACCAACATTAAACCCACAACAACTCACATTAAGTGATGTATTTGCCCCGACAACGAAATATCCGACTGATAGCCTATGATGGAAAGAATGCATGGATAAAGTAGGTTCGTTGCCAAAGAGATGTTGCCCTTCACAACTGTTGAAAAGCCATCTTTCAAAAAGTTGAACAACACACATTTTCATTGCACTATTATTTTCAGTTTCATTTGAATTTTTAGTTAAAATAAATAAAAAAATAAAGTGTAAAGTTTGAAATCAAGCTGCCTTGCGTTATTGTGTAGGCTTCTGCTTAACGAAAATTACCCCATAGTACCACTTAGCGTCTAACCAGCGGTAATACCTGTTTTAGTCGGTTTGAACGTGAACACCGCACTGGTGTGAAAATTATGATATCGTGGCAAGTCTATCATACACACACCCATACACTCACACAAACACGTACACCCTGTGATCCTGTGATTCATTAATATCCCAGGCAACATATGAACCTTTCTTGAGTCCATATGAACAAAAGAATATTGGAAAAAATGTTATGATAATGTGTTTTGGGAACTTTCACTCATTCACACACACACACACACACACCTTTTGATAGCACAGATAATTTTGTGAATATTTTATATATATATATATATATATATATATATATATATATATATATATATATATAGACAAAAAAAGTTTATAAGTAATGATATTTAAACTCTGAAAAAAGTTGTATATGGTCAGGTCAATAAAGCCTAATATCAATAAGTTCCACAAAGAATTACAAAACCTGTTCTAAATACTAGAAATCAAGTAAAAAAAAATATCTAATGCAATATCTAGTGAAAATATATTCATAATGACAGATTTATATACATTTTAATGGGCCGGTCATTTTTGACCGAGAACACCACTAGTGTGACTTTCTGCCATTTTTGTTTTTACAAAATAAAAGAGAATTTCTGGTTAAACATTAACACAAAGTGTGATAAACAGGACAGAAAATTGTATGTATGATATTTAATTTAGTAAAAATATCCATAAAAAATGCTTTTTTTAACACACAAATTGAGTTTCATTAGCTCAGGTAATTTAGGCCTATTGTCAGTAAATTCCAAAAAATAGGTACAACATTTGTTTTAAATATCAAAACTCAAATTGAAAAAAATACATAATGCAATATTTTGTGATAATATAGATTATGTGTGATTCATAAACCATTTAAATGAGTTTTAGCCAATGAGGAACACAGCATAAAGATTAAAAGAACTTTGTAAACGTCAGGTTTGAGCAATGAACCTGTTTGTTATTGGAATGACATTATACAGGCCTATTTGTTCTTGTTCAGTACATACAGTATTTCAGACTAAAACTGACTTGACTAATGCTGCACAAGTGCACATTATAGTGAATTGAACAAGAGGCAAAGAGTGAGTTATTTTAATAACCCTTATTCTAAACTAAATCAAAGACCTTAACATCCTATTATGAATAATGATGTTATGAATAATGTTCTGAGCAAATTTATTTCTCTCATGCAGGTAAATGGACTGAAAGACAGAGTCCCGACTCGCAGGAAATCTCTGAATGATTCACTGGAAGGAGATATCAAAGACTTCCTCATTAATGAAGTCGAACTTCACACTTATGATGACCTCACCAAAGTCAACCCTGTTACCCCCACTACAGGTACAGTGTGGACAAAAACATTTAGAAAAAGATTTGTTGATCTAATACACTTCTAAAATTAAAGATACAGGATTTATCAGCAACCATATCGATAACGGTCAGTTTTACGCATGAGTTTATAATATATATGAGCAAATAATATCAGTTTTGTTTTATGTTCTTTTACATTGCCAGATTTTAAAGAACTAAACAGTTCTACTGTGTATTATTATGAAGCCTGATTTCACTTAAAGCATGTAAAGTTCTGGATTTGAGTTGTAGATGTAAAGTTATAGCTTGTATCTTAAATGATTCATAATATCGACCATCATATTAGTTATCTGCCACAACTGTCTGTATCAGCCAACATTTCTATATTCAGTGAATCCCTTCTAAATTACTTTAACACTATAATGCCAGCCCTGACTCAGTATTTAATTTCTGCTGTGTTTTGTTTCTTCGGCAGTGTTGAAATGCCTGCAGGCCAGGTACAGTGCAAATGTGTTCTACACACATGCTGGCTGCACACTGGTCGCCCTTAACCCCTTTCAACCAATCCCTCACCTGTACTCTATGGATGTGATGAGAGAATATCACTCTGCCCCTCAGCCTCAGGTAAACACAGCTGAGCACATTCTAAAGCTTTTAGTACATATCAAAAACTCTGCGATAAATACTATATTATTTTCCAGCTCATGTGGTTTATTCATGCTCTCATTGGAAACAACAGAGTTCTGTACAATGTTTCAAACACTGTTAACACGTAACTGATGTCATACTGCCCATCTGCTTTTTGTTATAATGGAAGACGTTGTGAAGACATGTTTAAAACATTAAAATCTTTTTTTCATCTTTGTTGTGGCTAATCAGTCACTTTATCAAGGTTGGTATTAATTTGCATGATAATTAAATGAATTAAAACAAACAAAAAAAGCGTTTAACCCTCTTATGGTCTTCACATATGGAATCACTTTTGCTCATTTAATAAAAATGGTTTCCTTTATCTGAACGGTACAAGAATTGGTGACTTTTCCTCCACTTGCCATCTGAACATACAAAAAACAAAAAAACTAAAATTGGCCATTATTTGATAACATTTACATTTATGCATTTGGCAGACGCTTTTATCCAAAGTGACTTACAGTGCACTTATTACAGGGACAATCCCCCTGGAGCAACCTGGAGTTAAGTGCCTTGCTCAAGGACACACTGGTGATGGCTGTGGGGATCAAACCAGCAACCCTCTGATTACCAGTTATGTGCTTTAGCCCACTACGCCACCACCACTCGGTTTGATAAGTCTAAGTGGTCGTAAAATAAAAGCTACACCTTTGGTCTTCACTGTCAAAATAGACCAACCATGGAAAATGATCTGTCAAATACAATAAATAAATCAGCCACAATGCAGAAAAAACACACACAGAAATTAAAGGGTTAGACTATAAAACATACAAAAACATACACACACATGCACAAATGAACTGGTGTGACTATAACACAGAGCATTTTTTTTTTTTTTTGTCAGATAAAACAAATAAATCAGCCACAATGCTAAACACACACACACTCAGACATGAGGGGTGAGACAATACACACACACACACACACACACACACACGCACACGTGTTGGTGCAGCTATCATTATGAGGACTCTCCATAGGCATAATTATTTTTATACTGTATGAACTATAGATTCTGTCCCTTAACCCTAACCCTACCCCTAAACCTAACCCTCACAAAAACTTTCTGCATTTTTACATTTTCAATAAAACATCATTTAGTATGTTTTTAAAGTGGTTTGAATTATGGGGACACTAGAAAAGTCCTCGTAAACTACCCAACCCAACACACACACACACCCACACACAAACATAAATAAATGGGTGAGACTAAAACAGCCAGGAGGCAGAACACACAACATAACACACATATAAAGGTGAAATAAAGGTGTGCAGACTGTCTCCCAAGAGACATTTATCGTTGCTCATTATAGCTGTTCACATCACTGACTTTAAAATGTTTGCAAAATACATTTTTACTATAGAAAGTTTGAAATTGCAAAATATTTACTCTGATTCTTCTGTTTTATACTCTAATTGAATTAATATATTTTGTTCACCAGATGGCAGCAGTCAGCCTCCAATATATGTCACATTCTCATATTCTTCCATGTTTCAACATATAGAAGTGTAGGTTTTTACTGTACTAAAGTTTAATAAATTTGCATATTTACATATGCAAATTAATGGTAAAATTGAGAAATGTACATGTAAATAAGATAAAAAAATTGCGTTAAATTACAAAAGAAATACACAGTTTTTCTAAGCGAAGAAGAAATTTTATCATCATCATCATCAGAATAATACATTTGCCTTTTTCCGGTCAAAAATGACTGGGAGGACCAAAGGTAGGGCTCATTTATATAGACCATAGGAAAATTAAGCTGTTATTTATGTAGTGTTTTCACCTTCTTTACATTGTGCCATGGGCCAGTAACTTAGAACAAGTTTTCAAAAATGTACTGAGTTCATTATTAACACTATTGATCAACCTCTAAAGGCCATTTCTTAAGACTCATGTTAAGTCCTGTTCTGTCATTTAAAAGTATGTTGAAAGGCTGCTTTCCAAGTTCCTCTTTAGAGAGCAAAAATGAAAAGTGTTGGCTAGGAAAATAGCAAACTTTAAGAAAACATGTAGATATGTTGTCTAACCTATTCTTTCGCATCTGCTAGTGGTAATTACGTCAGTTATTACAACAAGAAGTGCTGAAAATAAAAGCAGTTCTCTAAATCACTCTTCAAAGTTTATGAAGTTGACATTTATGCAGTTGTAGCCAGTGGCGGATTTGGGCATGGGCGACATGGGGCAGTTGCCCGGGGCGGCACGAGGAAGCTCTCCTCAATGTTAAAGCATCTGTTTGTATACAGGAATTTAAGCCACACATCTTCATCGTAGCAGAAGAGGCTTACAGGAATGTGCAAGGGCAGGTGGAGCCCATGAACCAATCACTGGTCGTCTCTGGAGAAAGTGGAGCTGGGAAAGTAAGTGCTGTTTGCTTGACTTAGGGTCCTAATTCATGTTCGAGACACCAGCTTTATTCCAGCAAGTGTGACAGCAATATTAAATGTTAATAATAATGAACAAATCTACATTAATTTAGAACTGATCTGAAAACAGTCTGATGGATAGATCTGAAAGAGCTTTAGACTAAAACTCCTGTACTAAATATCTCCTCAGACGTGGACGTCACGGTGCTTGATGAAATACTACGCCACTGTGGCCACTTCATCTCAGAAATGCCAGCACACTGTAGAGAAGATAGAACGACGCGTGCTGGACTCTAATCCTGTCATGGAGGCCTTTGGTGAGACTGAAGGGTTGACTCTTGTTTGCTCTCTAAAGTTGTGATCTTTAATACACTCCCATTCTGAAAGCCGGTATTTTCCATTCCCAGGTAATGCCTGCACATTACGCAACAACAACAGCAGTCGCTTTGGGAAATACATTCAGCTTCAGCTCAACAGGTTAGTTGTGTCTTTCTGTCATAGTCTGTCAACTTTCATTGACTTCAAGAACAGTAAACTAAAGCATTTTTCATTCTTGTGTTTTTATAATGCAGTTCTCAGCTGCTGGTTGGAGCATCAGTGCAAACTTACTTGTTGGAGAAGACGAGAGTGGCTTTCCAAGCACCTCATGAGAGGAATTTTCACATATTTTATCAGGTAAATTTAGAAAGCGTATCTCAGAGATACGCTTTCTGGTTCTAGATCAGTTTGACTGCCAATGTTATAATAAGCTGAATTGTTGATGTAATAATTCAGTCACGATTTCTCTTTAATCAGATCAAAATTAGGGGTGTTCGCTATTTCAAAAATCACGGCATTGTGTAATATTATATCCCGATAAGGATTTGTGTCACAATATAGATAGTTTTGCTTGAATTTCAAGCAAAACTTAGTAGGACCCGTTAAATTCTGCAATTAATAGTTGACTGTTTAACGCTTTAAAGAATAAACAATAGAGACAGAGCAAGATAGAGACTGAAGGGCAGTCAGAGAAAATTATAGTTTTGAGATTTAAAATTTAGCAAATTAAACTTCAGCATTCAGTTTGTTTTATGTCTGTATCAGGGTTTCCACGGGTCTTAAAAAGGTCTTAAAAAGTCTTAACTCGCCCTTCCACAAAATAAAGCCTTATAAAGGTCTTAAATCGGAGCAACATGTCTTTAATTCATAAGGTCATGGCATTAAATGTTGTATGAGGGATTGTTTTCTCGTTGCGTTCAAGTAGGGTGACCAGACGTCCCGTTTTGAAGAGGTGTGTCCCGACAGTTCTCTAAACATTGTAATTATGTCCTGGTTTCAGCTGGTAGGCTCACTGATTTTTTTTCTACTTACATTTGATGTACTTGTTCTTCGGTATCGTTTGCAGAGAAGAGAAGCAATTTCGAAGCGTTGCACGTTGATTTGACAATACTTTCATTTTAGTCTTTCTGCAAATCTGCTGAAATGTATCTGGATACCATGGAAATGACGTCATACGCTTGGCGCGCACTCTTCGTCATCCTGTCAGTCAGCACAAGTAGAAATGTTCCAATAAAAAATGCGTTTTCAGCAACGAGCTGAAAGAAGCCGATCCATTTGTTCGTGCAGCATGTGAATATGTAAGCGAGTATTTTTCTGTAATGTTCATTTCCCCACGAGCACGGAGGTAAATCAGACAATGTCACATTTAGACAGCTACACTGCACTTTTTACGTAGTACAAGCACTTATATGTTCAGATGTGGGGGTTGTATTTTGGTTACAGTGTTGTACATTTTTGTGAAGTCATTTCATAATTACACATGCAATATGACATCATATGGATAGGATAGGCTACATGGAATTTGTACATTTAAAAATTTGGTAAAATGTGGTTAAATCGTGAAAAAACTAAATCTAAAATAAAATATAAATTTTCACAAACTATATAGCCTATACAGTTAAGTGCAGAAGTTTCCACACCCCTTTCAGAATGTATACAAATAGCCTATAAGAGATTATATTTTTTATGTAGTACTGCCCTTCAAAAGCTACATAACACAAAATGTACTCTTATTTACACAAATCATCCTGCTCAAAAGTTAGCACCCCTGGGTTCTTCTTATGTTGCCTTCTTGAGCATCAATAATTGTTTGCACTTTTTGTAATAGTTGTGTATTAGTCCCTCAATTGTCAAAATCTGGACCTCATTTATAGCCACTGTTGGGAAGAAGATGCTGAGAAACCAAATAATTTTAATGTACTTGGGTTTTTTTCTTAAGAAAAGTGGACATCTTCACTGCTCAAAGACAAAGCAGGGATTCATGAACAATTATTACACAAACAGTCACTGATCATCGAGAAAGCAACACACCATATTAGTGTGGAATATATGTGAGGATGTGTTATGTCAAATAGCTTCTTCGGGGCAGTACTAAATAAAACAAAATGCAAATTTTATGATCCCTCATTTAAAAAAATGCGTTAACGCATGAAGTTAATTCTGACAGCTCTAATATATAAATATATATATATATATATATATATATATATATATATATATATATATATATATATATATTATTATTATTATTATTTTATCATTATATATTGAATTATTGCTATTTGAGGGGCTTTCTCAGCAAATATTTATATATGCGATTAATTACGATTTATTCGATTAATTAATCGGCACACCATGTAATTAATTATATTTTAAAAAAAATTGATTGACAGCCCTAATTTTAATGTTTTAATATACCATGATTAATCGTGATTAATCACAGAAAACTGCGATTTATTAGTTAATATTTTTTAATTGATTCACAGCCGTAAAACAAAGTTTAAATATTAAATTACTGCTTCTTAATGCCCATTATTGGATAATCCAGTAATTAAATAATAGAGGTCGACCGATAGTGGATTTTGCTGATACTGATATCTAAGGTGTAGGAAAAGGCCGATAACCGATTAATCGGCTGATAGTTTTTAAAATCAATTTATATCAAATCAATCTTTCCTTATTATGACATGCACAGACATTGAGGCTACAAAACTCCTAAATCAATAAAATCCCAAAAGCAGTTTGTTCAACCTAAATTCTAATAATAACCAGAAAATTAAGATTTGTTTCATAACGTGGGACTTTTTACTATAAACAAGCCTGAAATACACCTGGGACTGGTAGTATTTAACAAATTAAGCTTTTTATAGCCAAGATAATCACTAGATGAAGAGTTTTGTATATATATAATTTCACCAGATGAGATTTATTTATATGGAATAAAAAAAATGAGGAATTAAAAAACTATCGGCATGGATTTTTGCCGATAACCGATAGTTCTAAAAAGCAACTATCGGCACCGATTAATCAGTAAAACCGATATATCGGTCTACCTCTATTAAATACTAAATGAAAGGTAGTTTACCTCATTTAATGAATTTGTTTTATTTGAAACTTGATGGACGCAAACTGAAAGATAAGATACTTTATGTCAATTTCATCTGCATCAGTGTTGATTGCGTGTTGTTGGTTTGTTGTGAAGATGATGAAAGGGGCCACAGAGAAGCAGCGACAGGAATGGATTCTACCTTTGGACCAAGACTTTGCCTGGTTGCCACATGCTGAGAAAACTTTAGAAGGTAGGATGACTCCAAGCATGTTAGTGGATTTCAGGAGGGACTCTGCATTTTATTTGACAATATGCACCCTGTTTGTGTCTGAGCAGAAGACTGTTTGCAAGAGACTGTGGAAGCAATGATCAACCTTGGCATAGATGAGGAAAAGCAGGCACAAATATTCAGGGTAAGCGGTAACGGGTAAAATTGTTGAAATAAATATTATGCTGTAGGTTGTAAAATTACATGATTATATTTTCTTTGTGTGCAGATCCTCGCAGGTCTTCTGCAGTTGGGGAATGTGAACTTCAGTCCTGCATCTGAAGAGTCTCACCTGTGTGATCTTGATGAACACTCCAAAGGTGACTCTTTCACCCATTATTTCTTGTCTGTTTTGTCAGTAAATTTGGCAAAATAATAATAGCAAGACAAAGAATTCAAATTTCATAGCATGACAACCTGTGCTGAATTATTAACGTGTATACAGTATGTGTTTGTATGTCAGCGAACAGCTGTTTCAGTGTGTGTTGATCACTACTCTCTCTCTCTGTATGTTGTGTTTGTGTAGGTTTCCAGTTGAAGACGGCTGCTCTGCTGCAGGTGCCGTTAGATGATCTGCAGTCATGTTTAAGAGTGAGAACTCTGCGTGCTGGTAAACAGAACGTCTTCAAACCATGTTCTCAGTCAGAGTGCAGCGTACGCAGAGACTGTCTTGCCAAAGTCATCTACGCACAGTGAGTCAGTCCAAGACGACCTTAATAGTTGTGTAAAGATGTTTGAAGAGTAGCTGTCTTGAAGTATTGTGTTATTTTGCGAAATCATGCCAAAGGCTGTGAGTAAACAATTGAATGTCTTGTTTATTGGCTTTCATGCCATTTTAGTGATACTGTTGTTTATGACATTCTTAATATTTAATTTACAGGTTGTTTGACTGGTTAGTCACTTTCATCAACAACAGTATGTGTGCGGACAATTCCATATATTGCAACTTTATTGGTACGCATTGTAATAATTTTTGTTTTAAAGGCGCCAAATCAAACACTGTACATCTCTGAATAGAATGTAAACATAAATGACTCCTCTTCAGGTCTGCTGGATGTGTACGGGTTTGAGTGCTTTCTCTTTAACAACCTGGAGCAGTTGTGCATTAATTATGCTAATGAGAAGCTCCAGCAGCACTTTGTGGCTCATTACCTGAAGGCTCAGCAGGAGGAGTACGTGTCCGAGGGGCTGCATTGGTCCTTCATACGTTACCAAGACAACCAGGGCTGCCTGGACCTGATTGAAGGCAGTCCTATCAGCATTATCTCCCTGCTCAATGAGGTCTGTATCCACTTAAGAGAGTTATTAGGAGATTATGGAATCTACACTCACCAAGCACTTTATTAAGAACACCTACTTATTTATGCGATTATCTAATCAGCCAATCGTGTGGCAGCAGTGCAATGCAACCAGCCCGTCTGGCACCAACAATCATGCCATGGTTGAACTCACTGAGATCACATTTTTTCCCCATTCTAATGGTTGATATGAACATTAACTGAAGCTCCTGACCCATATCTGCATGATTAGGTAGTGTTCCTAATAAAGTTCTCTGTGAGTGTATTTTGTATAGGCACAATGTATCTTCATAAAGTGTGTTTATTAGCGATTTATTTTAGTGCATTAAAAATTTCACGAGGTGTTTACATATAGCCTAATATTAAAGATAAGCAATACACAAACAGTAAACAACTGAAAAAATCCCTCATTGTTTCTCTTTCTATATATCTGTCTATCATTCAGGAGTGTCGTCTGAACAGAGCGGCAGATGCGAAGCAGTTCTGTGTGCGTCTGGAGAAGGAACTATCAAAAAATGCAAATATCAGCTGGGACAAATTCAGCAAAGAGCCTCATTTCACTGTGGCTCACTACGCAGGCAAAGTCAGCTATCAGATCGAGGGCATGATGGAGAAGAATAAGGTATTAAATTATGACGAAGAATATAACTTTCATAGTATGAAACAAAGGAGGGTAAAACAGGACAGGGTACATGGTTGATCTCAATTGTATTTTTGCAATTCTGTCCATGTTTGCAGGACCCGGTTCCCCCTGAGCTCATCAGTCTATTGCAGAAGTCCCAGGATTCATTGCTGCACAGTCTCTTTGTTGACAGTGATTGTGAGAATGAGGGGGGGTCCAGGGGACACAGTAAAGTGGTCACTGTTGTCTCAAAATTTAAGGTACAGAAGTTTTTAATGAAAGATTTCATTTGGTTCAGTGAAAGATTTTAATTTGGTTGGATCTTTGCTTTAAGGCCTATTCAAACCAAGTCCGTTTTTTTGGTGCAAATATTTGTTTCCGAACAAGCGTTTGGCTCGGAAAAATGGATTCCCATGGCGCTGTTCACACCGGGTCCAACAAATTGTCCACCAATAATCCAAAGGTTTTTTTATACAGAGCAGTCTGATTTTTTTCTTTTTTTTTTCTTTCAGCTTTTTGTAATTTTTCCAGAGTCACTGCAGCTGCTCAATCCAACTGGCAAACACTGGCATTGGACATGCAGCTGATACACCCCCCCGAAAATTATATGCTTAAAATAAATAGTTGCAGTACATGAACCCTTTGTACTGCAAACATGAACCCGGTCTTTTTTTGAAAGCCTGCTTATAATATTATAAACACTATTAGTATTAGGCCTATAGCATATATTATTCTAAATGTTCATAAACATAAAGACTCTGGAGTATATTCCTGTGCTCTTTTAATGCAAATATGCAGTAAATAAATCATTTAGAAGCTGTAAGCACATTCTTTCTTTTTTGAATTTTTATGTTATGTGTACTGTGGAATGTGTGTATATCTCATATTTTATAACATACCTGGTGTTTTGTCTTAATGCACATTATGTAATATGTGTATCACTGTGCCTGTTATATTCTCATGGCATTAAAAATAGCAGCAAGTTTCGGCAATTCATTTGCACGTAGTAAAATATGCCATAAAAAGACTCTTTACATGCAATATTTTACTGTAGACAAACAAATTGCAGAACTCCTCTGCTATTTTTATAGGATAAGGATAACATAACAAAGTATTCCTGTAACAGTGCTCTTTTCTAACCATGCACAAGAAACCCTGAATTCAATACAAATATGCAATAATTTAAATAAAGAAAAGACTGTGAGCCAGTGTTTTCTTTTATGTTATTTTTAATGTTATGCATCATATTTTGTACTATACCTGTTATTCTTAATGTACATTATTCCATGTGTATTTGTATCACAGTACCTTGTGTTATATTATCCAGGCATTAATCCAGGCATTATGTCTCGGTGTGAACAGACATTTCCTTGGAAGTTTGTCTCGCAAAATCGTCACGGATTTGGTGTGAACAGACCTTTACTCAGATTGCTTTTACATTGACCTGCCTTTGTGTTTAATATGATTCCTTCTTGTCACGAATATGCAGAACTCACTTGAAAGTCTGATGAAGATTTTGCACAGCACCACTCCACACTACACGCGTTGCATCAAACCCAACCCTGACTGCAGACCTCTCACCTTCAAAAAGGAGGAGGTGATTTAAACTTCTACTGTTCTGTCTGTTCACTTTTAATATGAGTGTGCTCTTGCATTGAATCAAGTGCTTGAATGGCGCTGCATACTCTGTGTTGATCTGCGTGGGATTTTAAAGCGTTCATAGTTCTCAGATGGGTTTGGTGACTCATGTTGGTTTGTGTTCAGGTTATCACTCAACTCGAGGCCTGTGGGATAGTGGAGACTATAAACATCAGCGCGGCAGGATTTCCCATCAGGTAACACTTCATACATACACATGTCTTACTATACAATCTCTGCATTTAACAATAAATATGTTACTTTTATTAAAAGTATTCCAGAGGAAAGATACATTTCCAGCACTCGTTTAGATGGATAATAGCAGATTTTCAGTGTTTAAACTTGGAAATAAAAACAGGTTATTTTTATAATGTTTGAGCAGGATCCCATTTGGCAGTTTCCTCCAGCGATATGGACTGATCACAAACACCAAACTAGCATCTCAAATGATCGGAGAAGACAGTAAGTGGAAATGAAGTGGACATAAAGTACCTACTTTTTTTCCTATTCTCTTCTTTAATTGCTGTTTCGTGTCCTTTTGTCTTTCAGTATCTTTATCCCATTTCCTCCAATCTTTTATGAACACAGTGCTTAAAATAATGCCATTTGTAAGTTGACTGTAAATCTGGATTTTTCTGGTGAATAACTGCATGCTTGTCTCGCAGTGTTTTGCATGCAGTGTTGTGCTTGTTTGCCTCTTGTTCTTCCCACTGTATGTTTCGGTTCAGATCTCTGCTTAATCTTACGAATCTCTTATCGACGTCGTATCACAATTTGTGCGCGTGTGGTTTCATGTTACTGCTTGCAGGATTTGGTGTGTAAAGTGTCGCAAAGACTTGTTCTAGTTCTTCTTTCATGAATTATCTCATTAGTTGGTTAAACAACAGAATAACAGAACAGAATTTTTTTTTCGAGCAGACTTTTACTCTAAACACCATGCTTGCCTCTGAAATCGTAACTTCATCGAGCTGATTCAATAGCAGTGTTGCTGGACTGCTGAATGGTACATTACAGTTTTAAAGTTGATAGAAATATCAGATTATTTTAGCACCGTGTCCATTTGAGTTGTCAACCAAAATGGGTTTTTCAGTGGCTGATACCGATATCTAGAGAGCAGGGTGGCAGATATAAATGGCGATAAACAATATATTTTAACAACAACAAATCAAAGGCTACCACCCCTGGAGTTCGCTAGTTCGAATCCCAGTGATTCTGAGTGACTCCAGCCAGGTTTTCTAAGCAACCAAATTGGCCCGGTTGCTAGGGAAGGTAGAGTCACATGGGGTAACCTCCTCGTAGTCTTTAATGTGGTTCGTTCTCGGTGGGGCGCGTGGTGAGTTGAGCGTGGTTGCCGCGGTGGATGGCGTGAAGCCTCCACATGCGCTATGTCTCCGTGGCAACGCACTCAACAAGCCACATGATAAGATGCGCGGGTTGGCGGTCTCAGACGCGGAGGCAACTGGGATTCGTCCTCCGCCACCCAGACTGAGGCGAATCACTACGCGACCACGAGGACTTAAAAGCGCATTGGGAATTGGGCATTCCAAATTGGGAGAAAAAGGGGAAAAATCCCCCACCCCCCCCCAAAAAAGTCAAATAAACAGTTACTGTATGCAATATTTACTCAAATATGCATAAACTTGAAAACAGAAAGTGTTATATATCCATTGACGAATCTATCTGTAGATTTTGGAACGGACACAAGGGAAAGTTAACACTTTAGTTAATCTGGAGAAAGCGAACACGGTTATCGGCCGATGCTGATAATCGCGAAATGACCAAATATTGGCCGATTAATCAGCCTGCTTGATATATCAGTCTATCACTAGTCCCCACCACATCGATGGAAGAATGCACGTTTGAGAACTGTTAACAGAACAAAAATGCATTAAACTATTCTGGTTACGTTATTGAAAAAAAAAAGGAAGGTTCTCTGTTCCCAACCCTAATCGTGGTGCACCTTTACAATGATATTTAAGATCTTGAATTGATAGAACCATCATCAGACCTTTTGTATTTGTGCTGTAGTTGTACTGTACACTGTTTTCAAAGATCAATATCTTGTTTCTGAAGCTCAGCTCTCTCACACAGACATCAAGTTGAGTGATCAGGCTGTTCTGGGATCTGCTGTGAAGAATGTGCTCAGTGTGGTCCTCAGAAGACACACCCTTAACTCCACCCCAAGCCATGATGACAACAACAACATGGCGCATTGTGGAAGGACCAAAGTCTTTCTCACACACTCCCTGGTAAAGCGACCACTCTGATGACTTTGTACTGTTTTAAAATGCTGCAGAAATTGTATAACTTTTTTTTATTATTATTCTTTAAAGTTTACTCCATTAACAGGCATACTGTGGTTACCAATGACTAATTTTTTCTGCAACTGAATGTGTCTAATAATAGGAGGGTTACCAAGAGGACTAGTATTCACCATGACCTTTGTCTAGAATAAAGCAGCATTTTCTAGACCAAGAATAAGACCAAAGTCGTCTTCTCATATGAGTGTGCATCATTTAAAACCGATTTGTCAAAAGTACTATACATTCTGTGGTGTCTTTTGCACTCACTTTCAGTGAGTTCACTTAATGTCAGTAAAGTTAATGTAATGTGTGTTTGTTGTGCAGTTGGAGATGTTGGAGCAGCACAGGGACTGGGTGCGTTCACATAAGGCGTTCTGTATTCAGTGCTGCTGGCGCAGGTACCAGCGGCGTCTCCACAACCTCAGGACACAAGCTGCCACCCGCATACAAGCAGGTTAGAATTGACGTTCTTTAAATTTTTCATCACAGGTAGAGTGCAGGTATGATTGATACGCATTTCACATTTATCACTAAATACTAACCCTTTAAACATGGGTCCGCAGAGAAAAAAATTATTATCAAAATATTAATAACTACAGACTTGACCAACACAAAATAGGTTTCATTTTAAAGCTAGAAGCTGTACTTTACAATGCATGTAGGTATAATGATCAACTAAACAAGTGCTTTGAAACTTTCAGGCAAATCAGAAGTGTTCCGTTTTCATAATTTATTAATAAATTTGCACTGCACTTGTAAAAACATCAACCTGATCAAATAGCTATTTGTCATATTTTGTTGGAAAGCTCTCAAAGAGTAGAATACTACCAGCCTATTTTTTTACTCACAAGCAAAAATATAGCGAGTAATAGCTAAGTATATGTCTTTGACATACATGTTACATGTTAACAGGTGTTGCTTATATGCCATGTTATCGCTTACAACTTCAAGCAAAATAAACGGAATATTAAAATATCATTACGTAATCTGATGTATAGATCATTCGATAATCCACATGAAGCACAGTGTGCACGATACATATTGTGCTAACTGACTAAAAACACATTAGCTTTCCTGGATCAGGTGACTTCATCGGAAATGATGTAGAATGTTGTCCAGCATTATGGAATGCTAAACAAATCGTATTAGGATTCAGATCACTGCAGCCAGAGGTGGAAGTCATCCAAATATGGGCAGAGAGGATCGGTCACTGTAATTACATATGGCCACCAGGAGATGGTGCCAAGTACATGACACAGACTCAATGATGCCTCAGATGACACAGAATGGAACTGAATGAGATCTTGTTACTCATGCCTGCATGCTTTTGAGAGAGAGCATAATTAGTTATTGTTGTATTTGCATGTGTAATAAATTCTTATGTACAATTATTATGTTTTAATTGTTTGGAGACGTTTTTGGACACTAGGATAAATTATTTTTGTAATGCTTTAAATTTTGATTGCTTTGTCGTGTCAACACAAAATGTTATACTGTTAAACATTTTGAATATATATTTGGAAATGGAATTCTCATTCATTTTTCTTCTCATTACAATATTGAAACTGTATATCGGAAATGTGCTCAGTTGTCATGAAATATCACAATGCAAACCTATTGAAATTTATATTGTAATAAAAGTATTTTTACAAATCCTAAACCCATAATTGCAAACAACTGAAACGGTAATGTAAATTCATTGGTCGAAAGGCGTGGGAACCCTGGCAGTAACCATCCACCCCTCTCTCTCCTCTGCTCGGCTAAAAGATGTGACATCTGCCGTCTGTCTAGACAGCGTGTACTGGTTACCTTACACCTGCTTATCCCTTAAACACAGAACAGAACAGCTCTAGCTCACCTGAGCCAAACACCAGCTGTACTGAGATCAGAGTTCTGTATATAACTTTACTGAGTCACATTTTGATCTAAAGAAATAAAAGTGTTTCCTGTAATCTGATCACTAATATAATCATGTGTAAATCAAAGAGAGACTGTTACAATTCAGCGGGTTTAAGTGTTATTCACCATGAAGAGGTGTATTTATTCTTGGGTTGTCACCCAAACAGGAAGTGACATGACCTTTTGAGCACCTGCTCTTGGCTGTAAGCTGAAACACCGTTAAATCACACACAGGATTTTATTAGTAACTTGAAAATGCTGTCACATTTGTTTACTTGGTGTTATTTTTTTACTCTGACCATGATCACCTATCCGACATATCCAAGCTCTTAAAAAGTTGCTATTGGAATATTTTGAACCTGTTTTTATATAATATGTTGTTGTTTTTTTCCTCTTATTTTTAATGACACAACGGGTGAAAATCTGGGTTACAGTGAGACACTTACAATGGAAGTGAATGGGGGCCAATCTGTAAACATTAAAATACTCACTGTTTTAAAAGTATAGCCACAAGATGTAAACAGTATGTGTGTTAAAAAGATTTTAGTGTGATAAAATCACACCTTTTCTGTGTAAAGTAATATCCAGTTTTACAACTTCGTTGCCATGACGACGTAATGACTTACAATTACCGTAAAAATGGCAATTTAAAACCTTTACATAAGGAATAATTGATGAAGGCCCATTGAATTATGAAACTGGAACTACTTCATTGCAGTGCGTTTACTGAAAAATAATTGCACACCTTTGAATATCCGTCAACCAATCAGAATCAAGTATTAAACAGCCCCATCGTATAAAGCTCAAATAGTGCACAAGTTTTAACAGAAGAATTAACACAAGTACTTTTATACAGTTATAAGTTTCACATTTCTGCCTTTTTGAACCCTCCAAAAATGGGCCCCCATTTACTTCCATTGTAAGTTTTTTGCTTTTTTTTTTTTTTTAAAAGAAAAATAATTCAAAATAATTTTTTGTGGAAATCAACATTATGCCACAAATGCTGTCGAATTTATTTTGAACCTGGAATATTCCTTTAATACTTGTGATCTGTCCATCAAAGGGGTGAGATGCTGGCTGCTCAGAAGAAAGGTCGAGAAATGGCACAAAGCTGCATCCATCATCCAGACCAGATGGAGGCGCTGGAGAGTGAGCACTCTTAATGGATTTAAAACGCATTGATATAATACTTAATTTTACTTTCAGACTCAGTTACATGTGTATGGTGCCTCTGTATTTTCTCTTTTTGCATTCCTCCTTGATATCCAGGCGTGGATGGATGCACTAGCTGAGGCAGAGCTGGATGATGCTGAGGATTTTATGGAGGAGAAAGCATCTGTGTTGCCCAAGCTGGATCCTCTGCTGAAGGAGCGAGGCTCAGTGCAGCTCTCCAGCATCCAGGAACCCGTCGTTGTCCGAGGTTGGCCCATCGGGCTGGCAATGGCTTCAGCTCCGACCGTCACTGTGTCTCTGACCGCCAATGGTTTCCAAAGGGTCATGTCCATGATGGCCTGTCTGAAGATCCCTTTCAGGAATGGGGAATACAAAGTAAAGACCAATCAGTTTGACCAGGGTGTGGCATCCATCAGAGCCCAACCATGGGTAAGAGATGCTTGAAATACTACAGTTAATCTTAATACATTAATTCAGTAGAATCAGTTCAAGCTCCATTCATTTGCATATGCAAATAAGCAAATTTATGTAACTGTACTACAGTAAAAACCTAGTTGAAACATGAAGAAAGTCTCATGTATTGGGGCAAATTGCTGCCATCTGGTGAAAAAAGAAAAATAACATGACTTGAAAATCATGTTATGACAATAATAGCCTGTAGATGGCTGCCGTGTTCTGTGCAGCCACCTGCTGTGTAGTAGGCCAAATTAAAAAATTTACCACAAGCTATGCATTTGGATGTATATATTTAGACTACGGTTGCTCCGATACCAACATTTTGGCTCGGTATAATACCAGCCCTGGTACCTCGGTACTGATACTAAATCGATACTTCAGCAACACATAAATAGCCTCAGATTACTGATTAAATGACACAGAAAATGACTTGATTATATGAACTGCATAAAGTCTTGCAGTTGCAACTTATGCATTTTCCATTTAAAATTTTCTGGATTCCATGTTTTATGTTATTGTAATGATCAAAACAGTGTTTAATCAAATAAAATATAATAATACATTTTCTATGAAAAATTGCAAATTGTTTTGGTCAAATAAAATGCTGCACAACAGAGCTTCACTGTATAATTGAAAGAATTAATGAAAAAAATTGGATTACCTGTGGCACAAGGCCGCTACGGCTAAATCACAGTGTGCTGATATTCAGTACACTCGTTTTTGTGATATTGCTTACATGTAATAATAATTATAATAATGATAATAATAAAACCATTTATTATTATTAAATTATTGTTATTAGTAATATCATTGCTATTACTTTGAATATGATATTTTTGTATACAATAGTAATATTTTTGTCACAATGCCTTTTAATTTTATTTATTTATTATTATTTTTTTATTTCCCCTTTTTCCCCAATTTGGAATGCCCAATTCCCAATGCGCTCTAAGCCCTCGTGGTGGCGTAGTGACTCGCCTCAATCCGGGTGGTGGAGGATGAATCTCAGTTGCCTCCGCGTCTGAAACCGTCAATCCGCACATCTTATCACGTGGCTTGTTGAGCGCGTTACCGTTTACCGTAGAGACGTAGTGCATGTGGAGGCTTCACGCTATTCTCTGCGGCATCCACGCACAACTCGCCACGTGCCCCATTGAGAGCGAGAACCACATTATAGGGACCACAAGGAGGTTACCCCAATGTGACTCTACCCTCCCTAGCAACCGGGCCAATTTGGTTGCTTAGGAGACCTGGCTGGAGTCACTCAGCACGCCCTGGATTCAAACTCACGACTCCAGGGGTGATAGTCAGCATCAATACTTGCTGAGCTACCCAGACCCCTCAATGCCTTTAATTCTTAAAAGCTTTTATTTTTATGGAACTTTTATTTTGACGGACATTTGAGTGTGGAAGTTTTATTTTAATAATGTCCGCATTCTAAATGAAATACCAAAATACTCATGACAGTTGCGAGCTGAGATCTCAGATCAGCACTAGACGGGTTCGTGTGAGTGTTAATAGCCACTCATACACTAAACACGCCGCATTATGTGCGATCTCTCTCTGAGTGGGTGAGTGAGTGGGTGAGTGAGTGGGTGAGTGAGTGGGTGGGTGAGTGAGTGAGTGAGTGAGTGAGTGAGTGAGTGAGTGAGTGAGTGAGTGAGTGAGAAGTATGACAGAGAGCAGAGTGGCACCTGTCGTTCATTCTGAAGCCTGCATTGCGTGTAGACTGTATATTATTTAATTAAATGCGATCCTTCCGCTATTTAATGGTTACACTTAGCCAAATCAAGATTTTAATTTGTCAATTAATTAATCTAAAAAAATGTCACATGCCTTAAAATGTGTTTGTTCTACATTGTGACTGATTTATAGATTGAAAAGAAAAAATAGCTGTTTTTCAGTCTTCTCCATTCATTTCCTATAGTCGGACAATTTTGACCACAAACAGTAAAGGTGTTGCTTTTTTTCCCTTCACTTAGACTTATCAAATCAATTTTAAAAAAATGTGTGTGTGTGTGTTCAGATGGCAAGTGAAGGAAAAGTCACCAAGTCTTGTACCGCTAAGATGGAAACCAGTTTTATTACATCTGAAACATTGATTTCGGTCAAAAATGACCGAACAGTATAGGAAGGTGACTGACTGTGCAACACTATTTTTTTCTTATAGGGGTCTATTAAGATGCATCTGCAGAGGTCTCCATTGCTTTACGCTGACATGCATCCAGCACACAAGACTGATGTGGTGACTGGACTCAACCAGATATTGCTGGAAAGAAACTGATATTTCATGACTTTGCATCTGAATGACACTACAAGCTTTCATCAAATCAATGCACCTTAATAATACACTCAGAAACTTGGGAAAAACTAAGTGATATTAATAATTTAGCTGCCTTATTGTTGTTGTCTTATAGTGTAATACAGCAGTTAATTCTTTATACTCTCTCAGGTCTCAGCATGGTAAAGCACAAGTGCCTTTAATTATGGAGCATGTTCAATAAGTGTATTTTAGACCATTTATAATAAAACGTACTCTTGTTATTCCTGCATGATCAGTGATTGAGTGTTTAAGTGAGGTTTCTTGCACAGTTTGAAAGTGATGTTTGTAGATAACTGAGTATTTTAGTTTTTCCCAAATTACTTGTTAATGTGCAGCTGATATAACCCAAATTGGGGGATTTTCTAAATAATTTCTCCTGAATATTTAATTTGATTTTCTGAATAAAGTAACGGGTTTTAAAACATTGCAAGATAAATTTATAATCCTTAAAAAGATAAGGGAGAATATATATTATTGATGTGACTACAGTATATTATTACCAATGGTTTATATCTTTTATATTGTTTGTTTTTTTTTAATTATTATTATTCCTTACACAATGTACAACATGAAACACTACTTTGTATTAAAATACAGGAGAAAGTGTTCAACAATTTGTATCAGTGCTTCCTAATAAATATTGTCAGAATACGCTCCTTTGCTTCAAACTATAATTTGGTATTGTTAATAACAACATTTATTTTAAGAAAACCTGGAATTATAAGGGCACCCACCTCCTTCAATTTTCTGCTACCATGTCTTTTTGGTTATGAAACATTTAATTATGTGTGCAAAATGTGAATTTATGACCAAAAGCAACATGTACCTCTATATATTTATAATCTCAGCGTGTTAACCACAAAATATGAGACATCAAAACAGATCAGGTTATTAGTTTGGACACAGCTACTATAAATGGTACCGAGTTAAAAATGAGCAAACAAAAAACAATCACTTTGTCAAACTGTTGTGTTTGAAAATGACAATAAAGATCAGTATATGCATGTTCTCTCATCCTGGGTTTTCTTATACACTGATTCTATAGTTGGTTAAATATATATATTTCTAAAATGCATAAAGTGCATGATGGCATGCAATGACCTACTGCTGTACGGAACAATGTACAATCTGAGTAAAATGGCCAAAAAGCATTTCAGAATGACTGTGTGATGTTTGACATTGGCTGAGTGCTCTCACTACAACTTTGCATTCAAAACACATTTGTTTAATAAAAAAATAGACATAAAGCACTATTTGAAAGACACAGGAATTCTTAAAAAGTCCAACATCAAACTAAAAACAGCACCCAACTGAGAGTATTGGACTTGCATGTAGTTTAGTCCATATGTGACATTAAGCATATTATACATCATCATCATCATCATCCATTTGTGCTGGTTCAATAATTTTCAAGCACTGATCAGCAAACTCCACAAACAGTGGCTCCTGCATGGCGTTCTTCACAGCTTTGGCTTTATCTTCAGCCGAGTCCACTGACATCATTACCTGTCGGAGATGCGGATTCCACAACAGAGCCTTCAGCGCCTCTGACTCACCTGAGTTAAAAATAAATAAATAGAATCTATGAAACGACAAAGTTTTAACCAAATGTTTGAGATTGGAGGGATGAATCTGCTTTTGAAAAACCCATATCAGTTGACCACTATAAATACTGATTTCCTCGTGTTCACTCACCTAGTTGCTGAAGTTTCTGTAACGGCACTTTGTCACTTTGACTGTCTTCATCAAGGAGATCATCAACAGTCCATGGCTGTTCAGCTGACACACATTTGCATGTAATTGCATAAATAAGTGAATACTGAGTTGCAGCTAATATCCATCCATCAAATGGGTTTCATATATATATATATATATTATATATATATATATACACACACACACACACACATATGCATTATTACATACTTATAATACATTACTAACCATGGCTCACAGGTGTTGGGGTGCTGACAGGTGGTGCTGTTTCTTTGAATGGGTGACATGAATCTGACAGGCAGGATAAACAAAAACTATTAGTTTATAATGTTAACAATCACATGTGGTTATCAATAGAATGTTGCAACAAGCAAGTCTTACCATCATCTTTGTGTCTCTTAAAGCAACTCACTGAACAACTGCAATGAAAAGAAAAACAGACGATGCCTGATTATTTGCTTACAAAACCAGGTGAGCTGATAAGGCCTATAGTATTACAACTCACTAAAGTGACACGATTTACTGCCATTAAACTTACATTACATTAGTAGGGTAATTTCTACAATTTGATGCCTTTTAAGTCCCCAGTGCAAGTTATGGCATTTGTAATGTTCAATTGCAACCTATTACAATTTTAGCCCTCCTATGGTATTAAAAAATTGCACCTTCCTTTGGTATTTGTGGTCATTTCTGACCGGAAGATTTAGATGTGTAACCCTCTTTTTTTTGTTTTTGATGATGATAATCATAATTTTTTTTCTTCCCTGAAGAACAATAAAATAATGCATTTCTTTGGGGATTTTATGCTATTTTTATCTTATTTACATGTATAATTCTACATTTTACCATTAATTTGCATATACAAATAAGCACATTAATGGTAAATGGTAAAAAAGTTTAAAATTCAGAGCCTACACTTCTATAAGTTGAAACATGAAGAAAATATGAGAATGTGACTTAAATTGGAGGCAGATTACTGCCATCTGGTGAACAAAATATAAATAACATGACTTGAAAACCATGTCATGCCAGTAACAGCCAGTAGATGACTGTAGACACATACTGTGTAGTCTGATGACTTGTTGTAAACTAATTTTATATTTTATCACAAGATGGATATATATATTTAGACATTATCAAACTATTATTTGTCAAAGTTTAACATTTTAAAATGGATTTGAAGTGTCAGTTTTTGCAGTTAATGTCATTATGCTTGCAATCAAACCTGACCATGACGTTACAAAAAGAAAACACAAAATAAGCATTTTTCTACCAATAATTTATTTCAAAAATAAAAATGTAATAACTCAAAAGTATAAGTAAAAGCAAAAAGTAAAAGCATAATAACATCAAGAAAATGAACATTAAGAAACTTAAATCCAATTTGAGAATAAAACAGAAAAATAAAAGTAAACATTTTGCAATTTCAAACTTTCTATAGTAAAAATGTATTTTGCACACTTGTGTATGTGTGTGTTCTGCATTGTGAGTGTGTTATGGTCTCAGCCCTTCATTTCAGACTGTGTTTGTTTAGCATTGTGTCTGCTGCTGATTTTATTGGTTTTATTTGACAAATGTAGAAAATAAAATAATAATAAAAAATAAATAAATACGTTGTGTCATAGGCTCACCAGTTCATTCTTGTGTGTGTTTAAGTGTGATTGTGTGTGAGTGGCAGTGGTGGAAAGAGTACTGATTTTTTTTTTTACTTAAGTAAAAGTACTGCTACTGAAGAAATAATTCACTTAAGTACATGTAGAAGTACTGAGAAATATTATGACTCAAGTAAGAGTAAATAAGTAGTTTGCCGAAAAACTACTCAAGTAAATACGTTACAAGTTACTTTATGAAAATTATATTATATACAGTATATACGCTTCCATTTTTAGAACACAAAGACATTTTTGTTCTTGAAAGAAATGGATGCTTCCTTTCACCATGGATGCATTACATTGATCAAAAATACTGCCAAAATCATTAATTGCTAATTATTATTACGGTTTGAAATAATTGTTTTAAGTGGTATTTATTTAATTTTTTCTTTACCCTTGATGGCAAACATGTACTGTGTCACCTATTCCTTACAAAAGTAGTCTAAAGTGCAAATCACAATATAGCTGAGGTACTGAGTTCTTACAAGTTGCTTTACACGTGCAAGTCAAATTTTGGTTTTAAAAATAGGCAAAAAGAAACACATTTCTCCTGAAATTCTATTTTCTCCTAAAGTCTATTGTTTTAGAGAGATGAAGGCTATTCCATGCATTACTGTTTTGAGGATCTCTAACCAGGATAGAGAGGGAAGTGGACGGCCCAGATGCACAAACAAAAAGACAAATAAATCACAGTCTCTATTTTGAGAAACAGACTCCTCACAGGTCCTAAACTAGCAGCTTCTAAATGCCAAAGACCTGCATTGCTGCAAGAGGATTCTTGGACAAACAGAACAAAAATAGCATAAAAATAAATTGTTTATAATAAACAATAACTTTCTTTTGTGGGATCTGACTCAAAATACCAAAAGATAATATTCTTTAAATGCATTAAAAATGTATGCAAGATATTATTTGTAATAAACATACTAATGGAATGACCAAAACAAATGGAAAACAGTCTTGGTATAATTCTGGCAAAAAGAAGCATTTCGTGTCAGTACTGAATTTCTTTCAATTGTCCACTTTGTTATGTCATGACCGGAAGTGACATCACCAATTAAAGGTGCACTCAGTAATTTTTTTTTTATGTTATCTTGAGCTTACACGGACACTTAGCAGCTTGGATAAAGCATAATTTAAAATCAATCGTTTTCAGTTGCCATCGTAGAAATTCTCTATTCACAGTCAGTCATGATTACTTTAATTAGTGAGTGAAAGTGTCCAATAACAAGACGGTTACTGAGATTAAGCAAGTAGTATTCGGCTGGTCATGTGATTCTAACATGGCAGCCCCCATGAGGAGACCCTCTCCATGTAGAATAAAACAGCTTTTATAAGGTTACTGATATGACTGGAGTCATCATCTTGTGTGAGTGCTTACGATTTTATACACGTTTCAAAATATCTATTAATTTCTTTAGACGTAAAACTTTTTAAATAAGGAAAAAAATAATGAGTGCACCTTTAAATCTTTTATTTATGTTTCCTTTATTTTATAATGTTAGTCATATGTGGTCAAGCATAACAAGTCCACCCTGTTATGAGAATATATAATGAAAATTAAAAATTAATAAGCTAATTTTTTTAGTCACTGAAGGCATTTAATTTTTTTTTTTTTTTTTTTTTAAGGCGTTTCTGATTTTTTTCCCCCCACACAATTTTACGTCATTTAGACGTATAAAATCTTTAACATGTCTTTTTAGGAAACATAAAGATACTTATAAAGGTATGTTTTAAAAAATAAATAAATAATTAAAATCGAAATGCCACCAAAATGTAAGAATGACAAAAACACATAACTTACTATCTTATTCTGCACGCAGGACATCTGTATTTTGGAACCTGCTCGCTACAAACTCCACAAAGCTGCATGTCTGATAATTAAAATAAATAAAACAAAATCAGCAATCAGAAATATAAAACAAAGTAAATATTAATCTGCTCGTAAGAACTGACTTTAAACTCGAACGGACCACATGGTTACGACGTTGACAAAGTGAAGGACTTTTAACTCATTTCCGGTTCTCTTTGACGAATGCTTCCGGTGTAAAGTGCCGAGGTCACGGTGTCCTTCCCCACGTGTTTGTCAGCGTAATCCGCGATCATTCGGGAAGAGCCGCTCTCTGTCTGTCTGTTACCAGGACTGTGAACCGATCCGACCCGCAGTCATGCTGAAGTCTCTGAGCCGCGCCGCTCACCTCGCAGCCCGTTTCTCCAGCAGAAGCGCTTCTGTTCCCGTTACTCCTGTCATCAGATCCGCGTTAAATCCCAGCAGCAGACCCTTCACCAGGTCCATCTGGAGCATGTGTCATAACGGAGCGGCATCAGGGTACAGGCCGAAGCTGCTCACTTCTAAGGGGCTTCTTCCTTCAGCGTCCTGCGGCTGTGGAGGTCTCCACACAGATGGTAAACATCTAATACACAACTGTATTATTAGTTTTTTCATAAGTTAACTTGGTGTTTACCGCAAACAAAAAAGTACAATGGTTGTATTACTGTAAATACTTCATGTCATCATTCAGAAGCACGGTACAGATCAAAGTAACGCGCGCTCTGATACCGTCACTGTACCGTGTAATTTCCAGGCTGTAAAACATGTAAATTAATAGAAAATTAAAAGTTATGTGATTTTTATTTTTTTATTATTTTTGTTTGTTTGTAATGCATTTAAATTTCTCTAGAATTGCGCAGGTCTGAAGTATTTCATCAGCGAGGAATTGCTCTTTTGTGAATGCACTCTATATAAAATATATTAAAATTCGTATGCTGTAAACGTTAAAGGTGCATTCAGTAATTTCTTTTTCCTCATTCAAAAAGTTTTACTTTTAAAGACATGAATTGTAAGTTTTAAACGCATGTATAAAATCACGCGAACTTACATGAGATGAAGACTCCAGTCATATCAGTAACCTTTTAAAAACTGCCATGTTGGCAGGGGCGGAGCTAGGGGGCAGCCAGGGGTGGCCGTGGACCGAAGCCTGGCCATCCTATTGGCCACCCTACTGGCAATTGCCATTTTGGTAATTTGCACCCCACCCCCCACCACGATGATACGATCAACACACCCCTCTTCATCCGACGACATGAACAACACCCACCCCCTCCGTCCTTCCAACGATACGAATAACAACACATTCACCGCTATGACGATACAAACAACGCCACCATCCAACGATACAAATAACAACACCCCACCCCCCCGTCCGACGATACGAACAGCACCGCCCCCCCCATGTCCGATGATACGATCAACACACCCCTCTTCATCCGACGACATGAACAACACCCCCCCATCTGTCCATCCAACGATACGAACAACAACACATTCGCCGCTATGACGATACAAATAACACCACCCCCCCGTCCGACGATACAAACAACACCACCCCGTCCGACGATACGAACAACAACATCCCCTCACATCCGACGATACGAACAACAACATCCCCCCCATCCGACGATACGAACAACACCTCCCCCCACGTCCGACGATACGAACAACAATACCCCCCCGTCTGACGATACAAACAATAACACCCCTCCATCCGACGATATGAACAACACCACCCCCCCATCCGCCAATACAAATAATAACACCCCCCCATCCAACGATACAAACAACACACCCCCGAACCACCCCGTCCAACAATACGAACAACACCCCCCTTCGTCCGACGACACGAACAACACCGCCCCCCCCCGTCCGACGACATGAACAACACCGCCCCCCCCCGTCCGACGACACGAACAACACCGCCCCGCCCCCCCCCCCCCCCCCCGACGACACGAACAACACCCCCCCCCGTCCGATGATACGAACAACACCACAGCACCCCGTCCGACGATATGAACAACAACATCCCCCCCCCCCGTCCGAAGATACGAACAACACCACCCCACTGACATCTGATGCAGTACTTGCATTTTGTGAAACAAAGTTAGATATTTTCATGTGTTTTTGATCAGGAAACAAACAAATGACCTTGACACTGAATGACAAATGTCAGGAGGACTTAAGGCTGAACTTCAAACAACCAATGAAACAACATCCATTCAGCATGGTCAAAATGTCTACCACTAGTGACATTTTGAATTCTTTTGTCATTTCAATTTGACATTTTACAATATAAGTTATACTGTTATCATAACAGTTTGAGTAAAAAGTGAAATTGAAATATTGACATTCTAGAATTTCTTAGTACTTGGTATGTTGCCCCTTTTGCACGCACTCAAGCTGGCATGGAAGATTGTGTAAAACCTGATGATCATGTTACCCAGCATGATTTGAGAGTTTTCCAAGAGCATCTTGTGTGATTTAGTGGAAGCAAGAAATTCTTCTCTACAAAGTACTTAACATGATCAATGTTTGATAAGTGACCTTGAAATAGTCTTAAATATTTCTTAATTTTACGTAGGGCTTGGCGATTATTTTTGATTTGATCAATTAATTCAAATTGACATTTTGAAAAAAAAAATCTTAAATCGAGGAATTGAAGTTTTTCATTAAAAATATTAGCAAATGCCATCCCCAATCAGCTGCATATGTGTGCATGCTCCAAATGAACATAACAGGTTAATGACATGGAGACTGATATGAAAGACACCGGTAATATTTCCAGTGCGATTGTTGATTGTAGCTCGACTTCGTTTATAATGCTTGCATAGACCGGCTTAATCAGACCGTAACTGGCCTCGGTGTTGTATGCATGCTGATGAACAAAATTGGCTCCTTTTCTTTAAATGCTCATAATAAAGCTTAATTTATGTGACAGTTACTGGCGCTTCATATAAAATCATATGGATAGGCTATAAATGTGAGAATCAAATATTCACCGCTCCTCGTTTTACATTGATGATTTAGATAGATCGCTAATTATTGCTTTGACCTGTGATGTGTTTCAAGTGTACTGCAAATATTGCCAACATTTGGGAAGCGATCATTTTGACTAACTTTGCAAGAGTTGAATTGTAATAATTGTCATTTGAAATTGCTGCGCTGCTCAGGGTGTACCACAAAAACCCACTAGAGGGTGCCGCGTGCTCACACAGCGCTGACTGAAATGGTGAATGCAGATTATCAGATTTTAAAATGCAGCCTTTTGCTGTTTAGCAATCACACAAGGCCATATTGCGATTTCAGTCTTAATTTAATAAATCATTCAGTCTTAATGGGTACCATATCGATGTCTGCAGGTTTTATGGCATTTTGTTTTGTTCCTTTTTCCATATCCATGAAGCAAGTTCATTTCCCCATTTCTAAACTGGATAAAAACTTATCTTGACTGAATTTTTTCTGATGTCTGGACTCTATCTGCAGGGGTTTGTGATTATACATACAAACTGTTTGATGTACATTGATTTATTTCTAGATAAACGTAATAATTTTAGAATCCGTGCATCTTATCACGTGGCTTGTTGAGCGCGTTGCCACGGAGACATAGCGCGTGTGGAGGCTTCACGCCATCCACTGCAGCAACGCCGCTCAACTCACCACGCGCCTCACTGAGAACGAACCACATTATGATCATTATGGTTACCACGACCACGAGGCTGGTTGCCCTCCCTAGCAACCAAGCCAATTTGGTTGCTTAGGAGACTTGGCAACTCCAGGGGTGGTAGCCAGCATCTTTACCACTGAGCTACCCAGGCCCCCTAGATATTTATTTCTATAAAACTTTCTAGATGGACTTGGTTTAGATAAAAAAAAAAAAATAATAATAATAATAACTACGTTGGCAAGAAGTATTTTGCAGTTTTCTTATTTTATACTACTATTTCTGAACATCTTGGCTATTTTAAATAAATTTGATTTTAATTGAATTTCCATTTACACTATGTTGACAACTTCCAGTTTGGTGTACTTTTGTTTTGCATTTTTTTGCATGTTTTTTTTTTTTTTTTTTTTTGCATTTTTCTTGCACACCTGTTTTCTGTAATGGATAGAATTGGATTTGCTAAGTGTTCTCACTGTACACACACACACACACATCCTTTCAACCAGCCACTACTAGTATTTTGTTGTTGGTAAAACTGTTGTTTTTTTATGTTGTAACGCTGTTTTTAATGTATGTTGATTCTGTCTTTATTCTTCAGGTGATAAAGCTTTTGCAGAATTTCTCACGGACGAACTCAAAGAAGAAAAGAAGATTCAAAAGAACAAGACACTTCCTAAAATGTCTGGCGGGTGGGAGCTTGAACTGAACGGCACGGAAGCTAAACTTATCCGCTCAATCGCTGGAGAAAAGTAAGGATGAATTACAGACAATCAGAATAATATATTATTAATTAAAAAAATATATATATTGGGGGCCTGGGTAGCTCAGTGGTAAAATACGCTGGCTACCACCCCTGGAGTTCACTAGCTCGCTAGTTCGAATCCGGGGCATGCTGAGTGAATCCAGTCAGGTCTCCTAAGCAACCAAATTGGCCCGGTTGCTAGGGAGGGTAGAGTCACATGGGGTAACCTCCACATGGTCGCTATAATGTGGTTCAATCTTGATGGGGTGTGTGGTGAGTGGAGCGCGGATGCTGCGGTGGATGGTGTGAAGCCTCCACACGCGCTATGTCTCCGTGGCAACGTGCTCAACAAGCCACGTGATAAGATGCGCGGGTTGACGATCTCAGACGCGGAGGCAGCTGGGATTCGTCCTCCGCCACCCCGGATTGAGGCGAATCACTACGTGACCACGAGGACTTAAAAAAGCACACTGGGAATTGGGCATTCCAAATTGGGGAGAAAAAGGAGAAAAGAAAAAATATATATATTAAAATTAATTTATTAAACAAATAGTTCCAGGATTCATTTGATTGGACCAGATTTATGGGATCCGCTTAAGAACAGCCATTACCGTGGTAAAATTACTGTAAATCACCGACTCTCGTAGCTTATTGCTTTATTTGCATTCTGCTTTTTTCGTATCTTACAGTTTAAGTGGATAATATTGGCCCAGGGATTTAGTCATTCTTATGGTACATTGTAATGAATAATACTAAAATGTTGTTTTGTGTCGTTAGAGTCACCATCACTTTCAACGTGAACAACAGTATCCCACCACAACTGGAGGAAGAGCCTGAACAGACACAGAAGGGACAGGAGAACGAGGTATTACTGATTCACTGATTCATGCTGGAAAAACTTGTGACAGAGGAGGATTCGGAGATGACTGCATGAAACGTTTGTCTAGTTTTGAGCACAGAAGTGTAGTGTATACTCACACTATGCTATAAATGTGCAAAATGGTAATGAGCAACAGGATATGATGTCATGCTCAAGTGCTTCTGTTTCATAATAGTTTAAGTTTTAAAAGAAACAAATGGAACAGATTCTATTGTGAGTGCCCCTTTAAAAGTGGAGCAGATTTCTAAATTCATGTAGTTTGTAGACTGATATATTGTTTACTTTATATCTGAGTACACATAAAGTCACATTAGATTAATGACTAGCTCTGTCTGTTTCTTCTTTGGCATTTTAATGTTTTTATTGTTTGTGTTTTAGCCTGAAATTGTCTCAACACCTAACTTTGTGGTAGAGGTGACAAAACAGGGAGCAACTAATTCACTAGTGTTTGACTGTCACTTTCCTGAAGATGAGGTGAGTTACCGCAGGATACTTTTACCTGATTGTTGCATGCATTTTGTGTGTGTGTGTGTGTGGTTTGACCATGTGTCCAGCAAATAGTCTGTGTATTATCGTCTCATTATAAAGTGTCACTCAAGTATTGGACATAATATCCAAAGTTCTTTGTGTCTGAGCAGACCAGTCACGGTGAGGGTGAGGAGGAGAGTGATATCTTTGCCATCCGTGAGGTCAGTTTTCAGCCGGAGGGAGACACAGAGTGGAAGGAAACCAGTTACACACTCAACACAGACTCTCTGGACTGGGTAAGACTTTATATTTCTCACTTAAAAAGACGCTAAAGAGCTTGTGTCATTAAGTGTTCAAACTGAACAGATACATCTGGAGGTTTTGATAAATTAACTTTTTTTGCATTGACAGTTGACAAATATGGATTTTTCAAATATGATTGTGTGTGTGTATATATATATATATATGTAGTATGTAGTTATTTAATTTTCATTAACCTTTTGAGGTCAGATGGGCCTGTCGAGACAAAAATAGTTATCAAAATATTAATAACTACAGTCTTGACCAACACAAAATAGGTATCGTTTTAAAGTTTAGAAGCTCAACTTTCCAATGCATGCAGGCATTATGACCAAAACTGAACAAGTGCGTTGAAATTTGCAGATAAATCAGAAGTGTTCCGTTTTTATAATTTATTTAAAAAAAAAAAATCTGTAAAAACATCGAACTGATCAAATAGTCATGTGTCATATGTTGTTGGAAAGCTCCCAAAGAGTAGAATACAACCAGCCTATTTGTTTTACTCTTAGACACAAATATAGACAGTAATAGCTAAGTATATGTCTTTGACATACATGTTACATATAAACAGGTGTCGCTTATAACGTCAGAAAAAATAAACGGAACATAAAATATCACATAGCATTGTTTAGAGGCGGCGATTATCTTTCAAACGAGTCCACACACAAGATAATCAGATGCATAGATCATTAGATAATCCACATGAAGCACAATGTGTACACATCACAATGTGCTATCTGGGTAAAAACACGTTAGCTTTCCTGGATCTGATGACTTCATCCGAATTGCTGAAATTAAAAGAACACTTGATGTGCACCCTTTGTATAGCGTGTGCTCAGAACACTGCAACGACCTCTGACCCCTTTGACTCTCTTAGGCATTGTATGACCATCTGATGGACTTTCTGGCTGACCGCGGCGTTGACAACACGTTTGCTGATGAGCTGATTGAGTTGAGCACGTCACTGGAGCATCAGGAGTACATCAAGTTCCTGGAAGATCTCAGCAGCTTCGTCAAATGCAAATAATCTGTGTTGTTTTTGTACAGTCTAGATTTATCCCAAACTTTGTGATGCTTCTGGTTCATGTGGGTCTCTAATGTGATGACTAAATGAAGAAAAAGACAAACATATTTAATTAAATTTTTCATGTTATATCAGCGCAGGATATGCACCAGGCTGTTAGTTGAGTTTTCAGGTCTTGACAGTCAGGAATTTAAAAATAGCGCTCCCAAACTGAACATTTTTCAGAATTGAGCCTCATTATTACTCAGCCAAATTAATGGGAAAACATCACATGTATATTGATGTTTGTCCTGCTTTACTTCACATTTAATGACAGTCTTTCTAATAAAAGCCATTGAAAAGTTACTCAAATGTTGCATCCCTTTATTCAGAAATATCATGTCACGATTCCAGTTTTGTATGATACATTGTGTGTAGTTTGTTTGTTGCAGAATTACACACTTGACTATAAATGAAACGAATGATCGACCATGTGTGTGGCAAACTAAACATAAACATACACAACATTTCTGGGGGGGGGGACCTACTGTTGATTGTGGCATTACATTTTGGTTATATCAATTAAATTATATATTCTGATTAAAACAATACAGTAATACAAAAATGTACATCTGCATAAAGGCAGGAAAACAAAATACAACCACCATTTAACTTGAGAATTTTGTTTTTCTTTTTTTTCGTTCCCTCGCAATAAATTTACCATGGTTTTACTACAATAATATTTTAACGGTTTTACTATACAAACACCATAGTATAATAATGGTTACTGTAGTAAAACCATGGCTTTACTATAGTAGTAACTACGACAGTTCCATTTTTTTTGGCAGAAACGATGGTTTTAATACAGTATACTATATCCATATAGTCACCATGGTTTTACTGTAGATTAACCATGGTTAATCTTGTGGTTACTATGGTTTTACTACAAATACCATGGCATTTGTAGCTGAACCATAACCACAAAGATTTTTAGTACCATAGTTTTCATTTTCCTGCATTATTACTATGGTTTTACTATGAATATCAAGGTGAAAATATGGTTACTGTAGTAGATCCATGGTAAATTTATTGCGAGGGCATGCAAAACTATTTCAGAAAAAGTCCTCTCAGAGGCTCCGTACTTTCTGGTAGTTTTAAAACACACAAGCTCATTAACTGATCCAAAACAATACAAGAGAAATAAAGAAAAGTTCAGTTTTTTTAATAACAGTTACATGATTAAAGCCATTTTTATTTATGGTTTGCTTAGAAACAAACAAATCAGTACCCTAGCGTAGTGAATGCTAAAGATTAAAAATAAAGTCTTTATTATTTCAAGGAAATAAAATATTCGATACACTTAAAAATATCCGCCCAGACTCTGTAGTGCAGATGAACCGCTCACAGGACAACAGACAGATAGTCACACACCTAAATCAGAAAGATAATACAAAGATTCATTCACAGTGAACACAGGAATCTAACTTTGGCCATGTTAAAACGCACTGTAGTGAAAATGCCTGTGAACTATATTAATACCTTGCAGCTGATCATGAGGTTTGGTGACCCGTCAGTGTTAAAGGCCATTGAGAACGTGGGGTTGTGAAGACAGTCCTCCATGTGCTCCGTGACGCGTCTTTCAAGGAGATTCTGCAAAACCTCCGATGTGATGTTCCTACCCTGGGGAGACATGGAAACAGAATCCCATTTTAAACTATTGTAGTTTAACAGGCCAAGCTACTATTAAACATTGTTGCTGTTTCAAACCCGTATGGCTTTCTTTTGTGGAATACAAGAGTAGATGTTAGGCACAATGTTACCATCAGTCACCATTCACTTTCATTGTATGCAAAAAAAAAAAAAAAAAAAAAAGCTACAATAAATGTGAATGGAGACTGAAGTTAACATTTTCCCTAAACATCTCCTTTTGTGCTGTAATAACTCACAATTGTGTTGACGTAAAGTCCACATGGACATGATGTAAAATGGCTGTTTACGGTCAGATTATTCCTGCAAAATTGAGAAAACCACAATGAGATCATATCAAAAACATAAATATAGCTGCAAGCAGCGATTAACGGGGTTCAAGCATTCTAAGGCCTTTAAGTGCATGTGATTAAAGATCTCTCATAATTAATATGGCCTTTTTAACATTTCTGACTGTTATAGCATCGCCTGTTGTCTGATCTCCAGCAAATTTGGGACACTTCTTCAGAATCACGTCACATTTGTGTCCTAAATTTGATGAAAATCGCATTTGTCGTTTAGGAGTTATAAGCTTTTGTGTAAACTACAGTGCATCCGGAAAGTATTCACAGCGCTTCACTTTTTCCACATTTTGTTATGTTACAGCCTTATTCCAAAATGGATTAAATTCATTATTTTCCTCACAATTCTACAAACAATACCCCATAATGACACCGTGAAAGTAGTTGGTTTGAAATCTTTGCAAAGTTATTAAAAATAAAAAATGAAAAAAATTACATGTACATAAGTATTCACAGCCTTTGCCATGACACTCAAAATTGAGCTCAGGTGCATCCTGTTTCCATTGAACATCCTTGAGATGTTTCTACAACTTGATTGGAGTCCACCTGTGGTAAATTCAGTTGATTGGACATGATTTGGAAAGGCACACACCTGTCTATATAAGGTCCCACAGTTAACAGTGCATGTCAGAGCACAAACCAAGCCATGAAGTACAAGGAATTGTCTGTAGACCTCTGAGACAGGATTGTATCGAGGCACAGATCTGGGGAAGGGTACAGAAACATTTCTGCAGCATTGAAGGTCCCAATGAGCACAGTGGCCTCCATCATCCGTAAATGGAAGAAGTTTGGAACCACCAGGACTCTTCCTAGAGCTGGCCGCCTGGCCAAACTGAGCGATCGGGGGAGAAGGGCCTTAGTCAGGGAGGTGACCAAGAACCCGATGGTCACACTGACAGAGCTCCAGCATTTCTCTGTGGAGAGAGGAGAACCTTCCAGAAGAACAACCATCTCTGCAGCACTCCACCAATCAGGCCTGTATGGTAGAGTGGCCAGACGGAAGCCACTCCTCAGTAAAAGGCACATGACAGCCCACCTGGAGTTTGCCAAAAAGGCACCTGAAGGACTCTCAGACCATGAGAAACAAAGACTGAACTCTTTGGCAAGCGTCATGTCTGGAGAAAACCAGGCACCGCTCATCACCTGGCCAATATCATCCCTACAGTGAAGCATGGTGGTGGCAGCATCATGCTGTGGGGATGTTTTTCAGCGGCAGGAACTGGGAGACTAGTCAGGATTGAGGGAAAGATGAATGCAGCAATGTACAGAGACATCCTTGATGAAAACCTGCTCCAGAGCGCTCTGGACCTCAGACTGGGGTGAAGGTTCATCTTCCAACAGGACAACGACCCTAAGCACACAGCCACGATAACAAAGGAGTGGCTCCTGGACAACTCTGTGAATGTCCTTGAGTGGCCCAGCCAGAGCCCAGACTTGAACCCGATTGAACATCTCTGGAGAGATCTGAAAATGGCTGTGCACCGACGCTCCCCATCCAACCTGATGGAGCTTGAGAGGTCCTGCAAAGAAGAATGGGAGAAATTGCCCAAAAATAGGTGTGCCAAGCTTGTAGCATCATACTCAAAAAGACTTGAGGCTGTAATTGGTGCCAAAGGTGCTTCAACAAAGTATTGAGCAAAGGCTGTGAATACTTATGTACATGCGATTTTTTTTTTTTTTTTTTTTTTTTTATAAATTTGCAAAGATTTCAAACAAACTTCTTTCATGTTGTCATTATGGGGTATTGTTTGTAGAATTGAGGAAAATAATGAATTTAATCCATTTTGGAATAAGGCTGTAACATAACAAAATGTGGAAAAAGTGAAGTGCTGTGAATACTTTCCGGATGCACTGTAGGCCAGGCCCATATTTTTTTTAATAGCCAAGCCAAATAAAAAAGGTCAACATACTATTAGGACTAGTTTGCATAAGTAGGTTTCTTCAATAATCTGAAATATTTTACGAACGATTAGATTGACACCAACTGTTCTCGAGGCAAAATCTTTCAAAATGGTGAGCTCTAAAGAGTTTAAAACACCGTAGATTATACAACCGTTTACACACATGTAAAACACGAGCGCCTCGCAGTGGCCAATTTTTTTCAATTTTGTACAGACCTCTTGGGCCAAGAGTCAAATAGGCCCACCATGTTTTATTCCAATCGGCCTTTGTAAACCTTGTCAAATAGCTGCTGACAGTTAATTGGTCAATGGCGGCCATGTTTTTCAAGATATGCGACTGTCCTCATAAACTTTGATGGCACCTTGGACAAAGTTTCAAGTCGATCGAACTAATGATTCCATAGTTAGAGCTACTTTTAGGTTTGTCATTGGTATAGCGCCACCACGTGGCAGAAGTGCACAATTTTTTTATTGTGTCCTCAGATTGAACCCATACACAAGTGTCCCAAATTTGGTAAAAATATCTCATTCTGTTCAAGAGTTATAGTCATTTAAGTAAAAGTGGCCACACACACACTTCTAACGGTTTGGCGTAACGTTGCGACTGTAAATCGAAAGTTAAAAGGATGTTTTTTGATAATTATTTATATTGGGACCCCAGCAAACACCCTAGTACTACACTGAAAAAGTAGATTTGCCAAAAATCCAATACAACAAATAGTTTATTAATGAAATCGGAGATATACATTTGAAGTCAGTAGTTTACATACACCTTCGGCAAATACATTTAAACTCAGTTTTTCACAATTCCTGACATTTAATCGTAGAAAACATTCCCTGTCTTTGGTCAGTTAGGATCACTATTTTAAGAATGTGAAAAGTCAGAATAATAGTAGAGAGAATGATTTATTTCAGCTTTTATTTCTTTCATCACATTCCCAGTGGGTCAGAAGTTTACATACACTTTGTTAGTATTTGGTAGTATTGCCTTTAAATTGTTTAACTTGGGTCAAATGTTTTGGGTATCCTTCCACAAGCGTCTCACAATATGTTGCTGGAATTTTGGCCCATTCCTCCAGACAGAACTGGTGTAACTGTGTCAGGTTTGTAGGCCTCCTTGCTCGCACACGCTTTTTCAGGTCTGCCCACAAATTTTCTATCAGATTGAGGTCAGGGCTTTGTGATAGCCACTCCAATACCTTGACTTTGTCGTCCTTAAGCCATTTTGCCACAACTTTGGAGGTATGCTTGGGGGTCATTGTCCATTTGGAAGACCCATTTGCGACCGAGCTTTAACATCCTGGCTGATGTCTTGAGATGTTGCTTCAATATATCCACATAATTTTCCTTCCTCATGATGCCATCTATTTTGTGAAGTGCACCAGTCCCTCCTGCAGCAAAGCACCCCCACAACATGATGCTGCCACCCCCATGCTTCACGGTTGGGATGGTGTTCTTCAGCTTGCAAGGCTCACCCTTTTTCCTCCAAACATAACGATGGTCATTATGGCCAAACAGTTAAATTTGTTTCATTATACCAGAGGACATTTCTCCAAAAAGTAAGATCTTTGTCCCCATGTGCACTTGCAAACTATAGTCTGGCTTTATGGCGGTTTTGGAGCACTGGCTTCTTCCTTGCTGAGCAGCCTTTCAGGTTGTTGATATAGGACTTGTTTTACTGTGGATATAGATACTTGTACACCCGTTTCCTCCAGCATCTTCACAAGGTCCTTTGCTGTTGTTCTGGGATTCATTTGCACTTTTCGCACCAAACTACATTCATCTCTAGAAGACAGAATGCGTCAACTTCTGACCCACTGGAATTGTGATATAGTCAATTAAAAGTGAAACAATCTGTCTGTAAACAATTGTTCCATGTGGTCTGATGTGTCCTGATTTACCCTATTCCAAAGTGATTGGCGCATCAGGGTAAGAAGGGAAGCACAAAGCGATGCATTAGTCATGCATAGTGCCCACTGTACAAGCCTCTGGAGGCAGTGTTATGATCTGGGGTTGCTTCAATTGGTCAGGTCTAGGCTCAGCAACGTTATGCAGCAATAAAATGAAGTCAGCTGACTATCTGAATGTACTGAATGACCAGGTTATCCCATCAATGGATTTTTTTCTTCCCTGACGGCACGGGCATATTCCAGGATGACAATGTCAAGATTCATCAGGCTCAAATTGTGAAAGAGTGGTTCAGGGAGCACGAGGAATCATTTTCACACACGAATTGGCCGCCACAGAGTCCTGACCTTAACCTCACTGAAAGTCTTTGGGATGTACTGGAGAAGACTTTACAGAGTGGTACAACTCTCCTGTCATCAATACAAGATCTCAGCCAAAAATTAATGCAACTCTGGATGGAAATAAATGTTGTGATGTTGCATAAGGTGAATGCATGCTATAATCAAAGCTAAAGGTGGTCCAAGGAAATACTAGAGTATGCAACTTCTTTTGGCCAGGCAGTGTATGTAAAATTACTTTTTAAGGTGTATGAAGCACACATGCACCTTAAGAAATATGACAATTTATATGACAATTAATCGTGAAAGCCCTAAAACAGACAATTAATCGTCATAATCAAACTTATTTGTATGACAAGTAATCCTCAGCCAAATTTCATAATCATGAAGGCCTTAGACGTGTCCATGTGAACAATTTTTGGAAAAATTACTCGTGCCATGCACAAAGTAGATGCCCTATACAATTTGCCAAAACTATAGTTTGCTAATATTAAATCTGTGGAATGGTTAAAAAAAAAAATTTGTTTTAATGACTTCAACCTAAGTGTATGTAAACTTCTGACTTCAACTGTACGTTTTGTGTGACATAAGGTTCAGCAGTTATGGCACAAATTGTGTGATTTACTTGATACTGTACTTCGTGCTTGAACCCCTAATAATTTTTTCTAACAAGCCTGAAAGCTTACGCGTGACATATAGGACATATGATCCCTCCACACTGCTCCATTCCCTCCAACACTGAATTTAAATACTGTTCTTCATACTGCATGCTGTTCTGATATTCCTCAAGAATCAAGAGCTCTGAGGAAGAAAAGAGCAAAGTAGAAATAGAGAAAAGTAGAAGTCTCTCTGATATTTTGGGATGCATTTAACAGGTTTCCACACCTTTTGACCAGCAAATTTCCATTCTTTGTTCAGTCATTCTTCACTACTGGATAAGGATTTTAAAAATCATTTGGATTCAGACCAATTCACTAATAAATAATTCAGACTGATTTGTGAACAAGTTTTACTGAAAAGAACCAACTTTTACTCTACACAAATATAACATTTTCGCCAATGAAATTATTTAAGCAGAGCATTACAAGAAAACTGTATATTTACTATAGAAATTTCAAAATGTATTTAATTTCAATGACTTTTCCAGTTTTGGAAATTACATTAAGATTCCCTGATATTTCCAGGTTTCCCTGACCGTGATTATCCTAATATAATAAAAGATTAAAGATGTGTGTAGGCCTGTTGCTATTATTAAATAATCGTCTGATCACAGTTATTTGATCTAACTGCGGATAACAGCGATTATTGTGCACTTGAAATTTCAAACACATTTTAATGCCCAAATAAGGGCATTTCAAGCTAATATATAAATGCCAAAAACGGCGCATTTGTGTGTAATTTAGTTGAACTCAGAGCGTCACTGAGCCGCACCGCAGACGTCAATCAGATCAACTCCTGTCCGGAAGAACGCATGAAGCGACTTGCACCAAACTACTGCGAAAATATAAACAAACAAATATAAACTTTGATAGTGAATTGTAGGGCTGCAACTAACGATTATTTTGATAATCGATTAATCTAACGATTATTCTGCGATTGCAACGATTAATCATTAGCTCAACCGATTATTCAGCTTGTGCCCGACTTAAGGTATTAAACGTGCTTACTAACAATAAAGAGGACAAAATCATCTTTTAAAAATACCTCTAAATAACATTTAAAGGTAAACATTTTAATAAGAAAATACTTTAATAAGTTTTATTCAGTAAAGAAATTCACTACAAAAAATCCTATTGTTATCAAGTGTTTTCGTCTTTTTTTCCATTAAAAATGGTCAAAAAATCCTAAAAACAAGATACATTTACTTAAGAAGCAATATAAGATATTTAGACTTGCTTTAAGAGAATGTATCTTAAATATAAGTGTATTTTGTTCACTTGGTTATACATCTGTGAGTGCAGTAAAGACAAAATACACTTATATTCAAGATCTATTCTCTAAAAGCAAGTCTAAATATCGTATATGCTGCTTCTCAGGTGAATGCATGTTTTTGGAAAGGTGGTCCAACAAAATACTAGAGTATGCAACTTCTTTTGGCCAGGCAGTGTATGTAAAATGACTTTAAGGTGTATGAAGCACACATGCACCTTAAGAAACATGACAATTTATATGGCAATTAATCGTGAAAGCCCTAAAACAGTCAATTAATCGTCATAATCACAATTATTTGTATGATGAGTAATCCTCATCCAAATTTCATAATCATGAAGGCCCTACACGTGTCCACTGAATAAATGCACTAACCTTGCGCTATGAGTTCCTGCTGAATTTCTTCAAATGCTGCCAGTTCATCGAATTCGTGCTGGGCTGTATACACCTGCAAAGTGAAAGTACACCATTAAAGGGATGGTTCAACCAAAAAGGAAAATTCTCTCATCATTTACTCGCCCTTATGCCATCTCAGATGTCTATGACTTTCTTTCTTTTGCAGAACACAAATGAAGATTTTTAGAAGAATACCTCAGCCAGAGGCATAGCTAGACCTTGGCTGATAGGGCTGAAGCCCCGGATCTTTTGTTAATAGCCCCGAATGTTTTTTGTGATGAGAAAAAAGAAAAAAAAAGTAAGGCTTAATGTTAATTGCATCAGGGTACAAAAGCAATAAGTTAGGCTTCAATTCTGGCTTCAAATGTAAATTAATTCCAATCAGTGAGCCCAACTTGCATTAACTGACAGTTCACACTTTGACTTTTATCTGCTGTTTGTGCTCAAGTTCATCAGACATGTTACGAACGCCTCGTGTGGGCGCTTTCTGTTTTCTCTCACGGGGGTGCAGCTTTTCTGTATCAGAGGCACTGAAGCCTTATTTCTAAATATATAATCTATAAGCCTCATTCCTAATCTTCATTTGTTTTTAACAATCCACACACTAAGTAGATTTTATTGCATGCACCAGTCAACTTGTTCGGTTATTCGGGTTTAGTCGGGAGTCGGTATGTGGGAATAAAGAATGTTTATTGCAATGCAAACGCAACTCAAAATAGCAGCACAGTGAGCTATAAGCGTAAATAGCACAATACATAGGTTTTAAAATGATAAAATCTCACATTAAAGTCAAACAAAAATGATCAAACACTTACCGTTTATCAAGCGTTGAAACTTTGCTTTGTTAAAAACAACCTGGAATCATGTTTAATAACAGTCATGAAACCCAACGCAGGTGTTTCATGATGCATTTATAAAAATTAAAGTTTTTTTTTTTTCCTCCCCAATTTGGCATGCCCAATTCCCAATGCACTCTAAGTCCGCGTGGTGGCGTAGTAACTCGTCCTCCGCCACCCAGATTGAGGCGAATCTCAGAAACTGGCAATCCGCACATCACGTGACTTGAGCGCGTTACCGCCGAGACGTAGCGCGCGTGGAGGCCCACGCTATTCTCCGCAGCATCCAGCCAATTTGGTTGCTTAGGAGACCTGGCTGGAGTCACTCAGCACGCCCTGACTCCAGGGGTGGTAGTCAGCGTCAATATTCGCTGAACTACCCAGGCCCACAATTAAAATAATTTTTTTTAACTTTACTCTGTGATCCCAAAATAGTGTTTTATTGGCACTTTAAATAATAATAATAATAATTTAAAAAAAAGATTTCGATAATAAAGCCGGAATATTTTGCAAATAAAATAAAAATGAGAATAATCTTATAATGCTGCAACTGTAAAGTCGTAATAGTTTGAGAATAAAATTGTAGCATTATGATATTAAATTTCATATGAGAACAGTCAAAATTATTAGAATGAAGTCGTAGCATTGTGAGAATAAAGTAGTATATTGTGTGAATAAAGTAGAAATATTAGAGAGAGAGAAAAAAAAAAGTCAATATTATGCTAAACAGAGCGTCATTATCACAACGACAGAACGGACGCCGAGCCAGCAGCTTCATTAATGCAAGAGATGGATTTGGAGGATATAGTTAAATCATACTTTAGGATAGGATTTAGCAAAAAATAAATCCTTGGTCTTTTGGCACATCAGCACAGAGTTATTCGGACTCTGCAGCGGTTATATAGGAAATTTAATTTATTCAGGAGAAAGAACCAGACAGACTCGAGCAGTCCAGATCGGCGTTGTTTTTGGGTTTTCCTCTCTAAAATAATACTGTATACTGAGGGGATATTATCATATACAATATCTTGATATGGACTTATATAACTCACAGCAGTTTCAATTATTTTTCGCTTCACTTGAGTGCGAGCCTATATCTCGCGCCTCCCTTGACAGACGCCCACATGTTGAAAACTCCTGTACTGATGCACACCTCATTCATTAACAGAGAGCTCTCAAAAACTTGTGACCTGTGGCAGGTCCAAAACTTTGAAGCTCAATAAAATCAGAATCAGAATGAGCTTTATTGCCAAGTATGCTTACACATACAAGGAATTTGTCTTGGTGACAGGAGCTTCCAGTGCCAACAATACAAAAACAGCAGCAAGACATAGATAATAATAAAAAATTGTTATACACATACGTACATACATACACACACAGACACACACATAAATACATACACATACGTAGTGCAAATCTAATATAAATCTGTTATCTGTTATGTACAGTGCAAAACATTTTTGTTTTGTTTTTCCCCAGAGGAATGTAATGGCAGAAGAGGTTGGATGTGTTGGATATATAAGAAAGACTAAACTGTGTATTGCACATAATTATTGCTCAATGGGGCAATTTAACCGTTCATGAGATGGATAGCCTGAGGTAAAAATCTGTTCCTGTGACTGACGTTTCTGGTGCTCAGAGCTCTGAAGCGTCGGCCAGAAGGCAACAGTTCAAAAAGGTAGTGGGCAGGGTGAGTGGGGTGCAGAGTGATTTTTTCCAGCCTTTTTCCTCACTCTGGAAGTGTATAGTTCTGGGCAGCGGGCAACCAAATAATCCTCTCAGCAGTCCAAACTGTCCTTTGTAGTTTTCTGATGTCTGATTTCGTAGCTGAACCAAACCAGACAGTTATTGAAGTGCAGAGGACAGACTCAATGACTGCTGAGTAGAACTGTATCAGCAGCACCTGTGGCAGGTTGAACTTCCTCAACTGGCGAAGGAAGTACAACCTCTGCTGGACCTTTTTCACAATGGAGTCAATGTGGGTCTCCCACTTCAGGTCCTGTGAGATGGTAGTGCCCAGGAACCTGAATGACTCCACTGCTGCCACAGTGCTGTTTAGAATGGTGAGGGGGGTCAGTGTTGGGGTGCTCCTCCTAAAGTCCACTATCATCTCCACCGTTTTGAGCGTGTTCAGCTCCAGGTTGTTTTGACTGCACCAGACAGCCAGCTGTTCAACCTCCCTTCTGTATGCAGACTCATCGTCATCTTGGATGAGGCCGATGACAGTGGTGTCGTCTGCAAACTTCAGGAGTTTGACAGAGGGGTCCTTGGCGAAGCAGTCATTGGTGTAGAGGGAGAAGAGTAGTGGGGAGAGCACACATCTCTGGGGGGCACCAGTGCTGATTGTACAGGTGCTGGAAGTGAGTTTCCCCTGTCTCACAAGCTGCTGCCTGTCTGTCAGAAAGCTGGTAATCCACTGACAGATAGATGTGGGAACAGAGAGTTGGTGTGGTTAGTCTGGAGTATAGCTGGGATGATGGTGTTGAAAGCCGAACTGAAGTCCACAAAAAGGATCCTTGCATATGTCCCTGGTCTGTCCAGATGTTGCAGGATATGATACAATCCCATGTTGACTGCATCATCTACAGACCTGTTTGCTCGATAAGCAAATTGAAGGGGATCTAGAAAGGGTCCAGTGATGTTCTTCAGGTGGGCCAACACCAGTTTCTCAAATGATGTCATGACCACAGATGTCAGGGCGACAGGTCTGTAGTCATTAAGTCCTGTGATTTTTGGTTTCTTTGGGACAGGAATAATGATCAAACGCTTGAAGCAGCATGGGACTTCACACTGCTCCAGTGATCTATTGAAGATCTGTGTGAAGATGGGGGCCAGCTGGTTAGCACAGGATCGAAGACACGCTGGTGAGACGCCATCTGGGCCTGAAGCTTTCCTTGTCTTTTGTTTCTGAAAGACACGGCTCACATCATCTTCACAGATCTTAAGTGCAAGTTGAGTAGCAGGAGGGGGGTTGCAGGAGGTGTTGGTGTTAAAGCACATAAAGGCAGCATAAAAGTAGTCCATATGATTCCAGTGGTTAAATCCATGTCTTCAGAAGTGATATGATAGGTGTGGGTGAGAAACAGATCAATATTTAAGTCCTTTTTCACTATAAATCTCCACTTTCACATTCTTCTGTTTTTGGCAATTGACAATCTTCATGCATATCACCACCTAATGGGCAGGGAGAATTTATAGTAAAAAACGACTTCAATATTGATCTGTTTTTCACCCACACCTATCATATCACTTCTGAAGACACTGGAGTCGTATGGATTACTTTTATGCTGCCTGTATGTGCTTTTTTGAGCTTCAAAGTTTTGGACCCTGTTGACTTGCATTGTATGGACCTACAGAGCTGAGATATTCTTCTAAAAATCTCCATTTGTGTTCTGCTGAAGAAAGAAAGTCAAACACATCTGGGATGGCCTGAGGGTGAGTAAATGAAAGAATTTTCATTTCTGGGTGAACTATCCCTTTAAATTTGGTCTATTCCTCACACAAAGCTACTGTGTGATTTCAGAAAACTTCGCTACTTTAATGATATTTGTTGATTTTTTTATATATTTTTTTTTAGTTTGAAAGCCCCTGATGACTGTATGTTTTCTTCATATGATAAGAGCAGCGTGAACATTCTGCTAACTTTCTCCTTTTGTGTTCTACAAAAGTCAGTCAGTCATATAAATTTGGAATCACATGAGATTGAGTAAATAATAATGAAAATTATGACAATGCAGGCATAAACACACGATACGCACATCTCTGATACCGTTTCCGTTCCACAGCGAAGGGAGACTTTGGTTAGACGACTGCAAGGCGCTCCATTCCTCCTCCATCACCTCCTGGACCAGCAGCGAGCTCTTAGATCCACCTGTACCATCTTCAATCTGTCTGAACTTCTCCAGTAACTTTGACCGGCTGTTTTTTAACCGCTCCACACAGCGCTGAGGACACACATAATACAGATTTGTTTTAATTCAAAACAAACTAAGTGACTTGACCGAGTCACCTGGAGTGTCTTTGAGGACACAATGAATGTAGTTCTTGGATCACTCCATACTGGACTCGAACCTGCAACCCTCTGGTTGTAAGTCCTGAGCCAACACACTAAGTCACACCATCACATCAAACCAGAGCAACTCCGACAGACTTCTAACATCACAATATTGCTCCTATATTAAAATGTTTACCTTAAGATCATAATTAAAACCAGAAGAGTAGAGTAAACCCATGATGCATATTTATGTATTGTCAGTATTACAGGTTTCAAGTGTAAACAAACCAGCAGATCACAAAACACGCGGATTTAGTGTTAAAGTCACTATTTTTATGTGCGTTTACTGAAATGACAGGGCTAAAATGAGAGTTTGGTCTTGTCCTTGCTGGTAAATAGTTTTATTTAGGGGTATTATATATCACCCCTAAAGAAGAAATCGCCTCTATTTACAAAACATGATCTTTACCTTCCTGTATGTTTCTTTCCATGGTGGAGTCGTGCCTTTGTACATCGATCTGTGTCTCTGAACCGCGTCCATGATTCGAAAAGATTAATTAAAATCTAAAGACTCGTGCAGCGAAATTCAATCACTGAAAACAATCAGCCATTTTTAACCTTCCGCTGACGTCAGAACATCGCGACGTTATTTCGAGGCTCAAGGGATTTGTAGTCCAGAAGCACTCCAGCTGAACTCAAAGTTTTGTAGTCTTAAATCTTATTTATTTATTATTCAGGTTAATGTTTTATTTAAGTTATTGTATGTTTATATTATTTTTGTTGTTGTTGTTGTTGTTGTTGTTGTTGTTACATTTACTTATTAGGAGTCCATTTATTTAATTCAGATGAATTTATTTTATTTTATGCATTATATTTGATATGCATTGCATTGTTGTTAATTGTTTTTAAAGCAGTACTTTGTATGAATAATTTAATAATGAAATTTAAAATAAATATAGGCATCAAAATAAATTGAAAACAACCACTCTGGCCACACTTTTGATGACACATTTATTGTTAAAGTTATTTTGTCTCAGTCTAATTTTATTTAATGCATTTTTTTAAATTATTATTATGAATGGATCTTTGTGATTTAAATGTATTCCAATAAATAGATAGTTTCCAAACTTATATATATATATGTTTGGAAACAATATATTTATTGGATTACATTTACATATATTCCTTTGCATGGAAAGGATATTTATTAAATATTTATTAATTAAATAAATTGGAAAATTGGAAAAATATCAAATGGAAGTATTATTTTTAATAAGAAACCTAAGTTTAAAATGTGAAAGTAGATTGGAATTTCTTAAAAACTGTTCTACTGTAACATGTATAGAAGATTTTTTTTTCTCTTTTTGAAACTAATTAATTAAATATAAATGAAATTAAGACATGATACTTCATTAGATATTATATGAAGAAGTGATATCTAACTTTTTAGAATTTTTGTATAACTCGTAAATAAATTAACTTTATACGATAATATATGGAATAGGTAAAAAATGTATGATTATACAAAATGACAGCCTGCGTGTAATATTTATTTATTTATTTATTTAAGTTTCCTTAAATGTTTTTGATGATTGGTGCATGTATGCTTTGTATTTGTCCTAAAAATTAAAAAAAAAAAAAAAAAAAAAATATATATATATATATATATATATATATATATATATATATATATATATATATATATATTATTTTTTTTATTTTATTTTTTTACTGAGGTAACTGAATATATATATATATATATATATATATATATATATATATATATATATATATATATATATATGTGTGTGTTTGTGTGTGTGTGTGTGAAATAAATATAATATATTTGAATACATAAATATCTTATTACAGTAGCAACATATTTAAAATTTTAACGTTCATACAATTTTTACTTTAAATATTAGAAGTGCTTTTGTCTATCCTATGTCGTACGCATTAAAAAACACCATAAGATTAGAACACAATAGGTCAGAATTTAAAGCAACAGCGAAATATTTACTAATCAAATAGCACTCGACTAAAAATAGCTGCTCAACATGTCACTGCGGATCAATAGTTGGGACAGAGATCAACTCTTACATAATTTGTGTGCGAGTTTAGACCGCCCTTATGCTCAACTCTCAGACAACTCACTAATACTGTCTTAATCAGTGAGTTTTTATCGTTATATCATCTGGACACGTTTGATCTTTGACCTGCAGCTATGCAGACTGAGTTGAGGTGTGGTCTGTCATACTCCTCAGATGGCATTTCTCTCAGAGATCTGCATTTGAACCGCTGGAGAGAAGAGAGTAACATTAGACCAGCTGCGATGGCTAAAGCGGAACACCCTGAGACTGCAGAACCGAACCAGATCGGACCGGATTCAGAGTCTGATTCGGATCCGGATGACCATTTGCCTTGTGTGGATGCAGCAGCGAGATCCGGAGCAGTCCACCTGACTCAGGTGATCCACAGCGGGCACTTCATGGTCTCCTCGCCGCACAGTGATTCCGTGAGAAGGAGAAGTGTGTGTGATTTCGGCACAGTTAATAAACCGGGCTGCCAGATCTACAGTTTCGGTCCATTAAGCTCCAGACGCCTCAGCATTGACCCCTCTCTCACCCGCCTGTTTGAATGCATGACACTGGCCTACAGGTAACAACTCAAACTCATCTCACTGCAATGTTTACATACAGTATCTATATAAAACTATTAAGGACACAAGTTTTACTACAATGGCATTTGAGTGCCACGTTTGAAAAAATATTATGTTTTTTTAAATTAAATAAAATATAATGTTATAATTTTAGAATAATATGTTATTTAAATATAATAATTCAGTATCATGACTTTAATTTCAGAATGCTACGACTTGATTCTCCTAATTATGACTGTATTCTCAAAATATGATGTTAACTTTATTCTCAAAAAATTAATACTTTATTCTCAAAATCTTAATTTCTTTTTTTTTTTTAAACGTGGCACTAAAATTCCATCATATTATTTAGAAGGAACACAAAACGCGAACTTATAGTGAGGGAACGCAAAACTTATTGTTAGGGAACGCAAACTAGTGCGAATGAACGTTAAACATATTTAGAGGGAGCGCAAACTATTGCTAGGTAATGCAAAACTTACTGAGAGGGAACGTAAAACTTATTGCGAGGGAACACAAACTATTGCGAGGTAATGCAAAACTTATTGAGAGGGAATGTAAAACTTATTATGAGGTAACTGAAACTATTACGAGGAAACGCAAAACGTTTGCGAGGGAGCGCAAACTATTGCGAAGGAACGTAAAACATATTGCAAGGGAACTCAAACCAATGCGAGGCCACACAAAACTTATTGCGAGGGAACGCAAACTATTACGAGAAAACGTATTGTGAGGGAAAGCGAACTATTGCGAAGGAACGTAAAACGTATTGGTAGGGAATGCAAAATAGTGCGAACAAACGTTAAACATATTGCGAGGGAGCACAAAACTTATTGAGAGGGAATGTAAAACGTATTGCGATGGAACACAAACTGTTGCAAAGGAATGCAAAACTTATTGTGAGGGAACACACTGTTGCAAAGGAATGCAAAACTTATTGCAAGGGAACGCAAAACTTATTATGAGGGAAATCAAACTATTGCGAGGGCACGCAAAACTTATTGCAAGGGAAATCAAACTATTGTGAGGGAATGCAAAACGTATTGCAAGGGAACGCAAAACTTATTATGAGGGAAATCAAACTCTTGTGAGGGCACGCAAAACTTATTGCAAGGGAAATCAAACTCTTGTGAGGGAACGCAAAACGTATTGCAAGGGAACGCAAAACTTATTGCAAGGGAAATCAAACTCTTGTGAGGGAACGCAAAACGTATTGCAAGAGAACGCAAAACTTATTGCAAGGGAACGCAAAACTTATTATGAGGGAAATCAAACTATTGTGAGGGAACGCAAAACTTATTGCAAGAGAACGCAAAACTTATTGCAAGGGAAATCAAACTCTTGTGAGGGCACGCAAAACTTATTGCAAGGGCACGCAAAACTTATTGCAAGGGAACGCAAAACTTATTGCAAGGGAAATCAAACTCTTGTGAGGGCACGCAAAACTTATTGCAAGGGAAATCAAACTCTTGTGAGGGAACGCAAAACTTATTGCAAGAGAACGCAAAACTTATTGCAAGGGAAATCAAACTCTTGTGAGGGCACGCAAAACTTATTGCAAGGGAACGCAAAACTTATTGCAAGGGAAATCAAACTCTTGTGAGGGCATGCAAAACTTATTGCAAGGGAAATCAAACTCTTGTGAGGGAACGCAAAACTTATTGCAAGAGAACGCAAAACTTATTGCAAGGGAAATCAAACTCTTGCGAGGGCACGCAAAACTTATTGCAAGGGAAATCAAACTATTGTGAGGGAATGCAAAACGTATTGCAAGGGAACGCAAAACTTATTATGAGGGAAATCAAACTCTTGTGAGGGCACGCAAAACTTATTGCAAGGGAAATCAAACTCTTGTGAGGGAACGCAAAACTTATTGCAAGGGAAATCAAACTCTTGTGAGGGCACGCAAAACTTATTGCAAGGGAAATCAAACTCTTGTGAGGGAACGCAAAACGTATTGCAAGGGAACGCAAAACTTATTGCAAGGGAAATCAAACTCTTGTGAGGGAACGCAAAACGTATTGCAAGAGAACGCAAAACTTATTGCAAGGGAACGCAAAACTTATTATGAGGGAAATCAAACTCTTGTGAGGGCACGCAAAACTTATTGCAAGGGAAATCAAACTCTTGTGAGGGAACGCAAAACGTATTGCAAGGGAACGCAAAACTTATTGCAAGGGAAATCAAACTCTTGTGAGGGAACGCAAAACGTATTGCAAGAGAACGCAAAACGTATTGCAAGGGAACGCAAAACTTATTATGAGGGAAATCAAACTCTTGTGAGGGCACGCAAAACTTATTGCAAGGGAAATCAAACTCTTGTGAGGGAACGCAAAACGTATTGCAAGGGAACGCAAAACTTATTGCAAGGGAAATCAAACTCTTGTGAGGGAACGCAAAACGTATTGCAAGAGAACGCAAAACTTATTGCAAGGGAACGCAAAACTAATTGCGAGGGAACACAAACTATTGCGAGGGAACGCAAAACTTATTGTGAGGGAACACAAACTATTGCGAGGGAACGCAAAACTTATTGTGAGGGAAATCAAACTATTGTGAGGGAATGCAAAACTTATTGTGAGGGAAATCAAACTATTGTGAGGGCACGCAAAACTTATTATGAGGGAAATCAAACTATTGTGAGGGCACGCAAAACTTATTGCGAGGGAACGCAAAACTTATTGTGAGGGAATGCAAAACGTATTGTGAGGGAAATCAAACTATTGTGAGGGAACGCAAAACTTATTGTGAGGGAACACAAAACTTATTGTGAGGGAAATCAAACTAATTGAGAGGGAAAGCAAACTATTGTGAGGGAACGCAAAATTTATTGTGAGGGAAATCAAACTATTGTGAGGGAACGCAAAACGTATTGCAAGAGAACGCAAAACTTATTGCGAGGGAACGCAAAACTTATTGTGAGGGAAATCAAACTATTGTGAGGGCACGCAAAACTTATTATGAGGGAAATCAAACTATTGTGAGGGAATGCAAAACTTATTGTGAGGGAAATCAAACTATTGTGAGGGCACGCAAAACTTAATGCGAGGGAACGCAAAACTTATTGTGAGGGAAATCAAACTATTGTGAGGGCACGCAAAATTTATTGCGAGGGAACGCAAAACTTATCATGAGGGAAATCAAACTATTGTGAGGGAACGCAAAACTAATTGCGAGGGAATGCAAACTATTGCGAGGGAATGCAAAACTTATTGTGAGGGAAATCAAACTATTGTGAGGGAACGCAAACTATTGTGAGGGAACGCAAAATTTATTGTGAGGGAACGCAAAATTTATTGTGAGGGAACACAAAACTTATTGTGAGGGAAATCAAACTATTGTGAGGGAACGCAAAACTTATTGTGAGGGAACACAAAACTTATTGTGAGGGAAATCAAACTAATTGAGAGGGAATGCAAACTATTGTGAGGGAACGCAAAATTTATTGTGAGGGAAATCAAACTATTGTGAGGGCACGCAAAACTTATTGTGAGGGAACACAAAACTTATTGTGAGGGAAATCAAACTATTGTGAGGGAACGCAAAATTTATTGTGAGGGAAATCAAACTATTGTGAGGGAACGCAAAACGTATTGCAAGAGAACGCAAAACTTATTGCGAGGGAACGCAAAACTTATTGTGAGGGAAATCAAACTATTGTGAGGGAATGCAAAACTTATTGTGAGGTAACTGAAACTATTACGAGGAAACGCAAAACGTTTGCGAGGGAGCGCAAACTATTGCGAAGGAACGTAAAACATATTGCAAGGGAACTCAAACTAATGCGAGGCCACACAAAACTTATTGCGAGGGAACGCAAACTATTACGAGAAAACGTATTGTGAGGGAAAGCGAACTATTGCGAAGGAACGTAAAACGTATTGGTAGGGAATGCAAAATAGTGCGAACAAACGTTAAACATATTGCGAGGGAGCACAAAACTTATTGAGAGGGAATGTAAAACGTATTGCGATGGAACACAAACTGTTGCAAAGGAATGCAAAACTTATTGTGAGGGAACGCAAAACTTATTATGAGGGAAATCAAACTATTGCGAGGGCACGCAAAACTTATTGCAAGGGAAATCAAACTGTTGCGAGGGCACGCAAAACTTATTGCAAGGGAAATCAAACTATTGTGAAGGAACGCAAAACGTATTGCAAGGGAACACAAAACTTATTGCGAGAGAACGCAAAACTAATTGCGAGGGAACACAAACTATTGCGAGGGAACGCAAAACTTATTGTGAGGGAAATCAAACTATTGTGAGGGCACGCAAAACTTATTGCGAGGGAACGCAAAACTTATTGTGAGGGAAATCAAACTATTGTGAGGGCACGCAAAACTTATTGTGAGGGAAATCAAACTATTGTGAGGGAAATCAAACTATTGTGAGGGCACGCAAAACTTATTGCGAGGGAACGCAAAACTTATTGTGAGGGAAATCAAACTATTGTGAGGGAATGCAAAACTTATTGTGAGGGAAATCAAACTATTGTGAGGGCACGCAAAACTTATTGTGAGGGAAATCAAACTATTGTGAGGGCACGCAAAATTTATTGCGAGGGAACGCAAAACTTATTGTGAGGGAAATCAAACTATTGTGAGGGAACGCAAAACTTATTGTGAGGGAAATCAAACTATTGTGAGGGCACGCAAAATTTATTGCGAGGGAACGCAAAACTTATTGTGAGGGAAATCAAACTATTGTGAGGGAACGCAAAACTATTTCAGAATCCTGCCCTGTCCTCTCATAGGGCTCCATAAAACAGTTAATGAACAGATGAATTACATTTTAAACCAAATTCTAATTTTTTGTTGCATGGAGTTTTATTTCAGCTGACATATTGCATTTGGTTCTTTATGTTTTTGTTGGTTGTTTAAATCTGCCTGAACTATATGGCAATTATAATTTGTTATAATCCACTTTTAATAATAGTTATTGGTAATTGCAAATATTTTGCCAAGCCTGTGCCACTACAATGTGTTTTATTTTCCTTCAGTACTTCCAAGTAATGATTATTTATAATTACATAATGCTGAACAGATCAATATAAAAATATCTCTTATTTTAATGTAAATCTAAAGTCTGTTAAGCATTATTAATCCCCTTCTGTTAAAGAATACATTAATTCCATAGGCTGGGTGAGTAAGGTACAGTGAAAATAGGTTAAATTCAGCATATCCCTTCAAAACAGCTGTGAAATCCTTGACTGAGTAAAAAACCCAGCTGGACTTTGACAGGAGTTGGAAGACAGACGAGGTGAGAGTTACAGAGTAACCCGTGCCACTTTCACCAAATGGCTGTTTTTTTAAAACTGTGAATATTGCAACATGTATTTTGTTAGCCATCTCACCCCTGACTGATATGTTCTCCACTTCTGAATGTCTCCTTTAATACATTAGTGTTCAACTGAGTCATTTATTTAGGTATATCTTATATCAAACTTTGTATTACTGGTTCCTTTTTATTTTCTTGCACGTTTACATGCACACCAATATGCTGATTACTTTCAAAACTTAGCTTATTTAAAGGAACCGTCAAAGCAGAAAATCCACATTTACATGAGATCTGTAAATAATCGCGATATTAACCGTGAAGAGTTAATAAGCCGGTAAGAATGCCGGTAAAGGTGTTTACATGAAATGGGTAATGGGTAAAAATCTACCCGTGTCGATCAGTATATTTTTACGCTGTTTATGACCTTACACCGATAAAGGAACAGCGTTTAATGCATTTACATGACCACACACTTGTCGGCTTATTAATCACGATCAGTGTAAGAGCATGCATGTAAACACGCTATGTTTGAGTTTAATTGCATCGAGCATGGGTTTTCAGGAGCGCAAGTATCTATCGTAACTTTCTATCGTGACCTGCAGCATAATTTTGCTGCAATAGTGGGGTTTGCCTCTCACCTAAAACTCTGGGATTCCCCCGGTGTACTTGAACACATATACACAGACATAAGGCACAGTAGTAAATATTTTAAATTGGTGTGTATAAATGAGTATAGTTTGTAGTGTATGTGCTTTTCCCACTGTACTCCTTGAAATGTTAAATTCGGTCCGGTGAGTTTACTTGTTGTTGGGCTCCATCTTATGACGTTTGTTATCTGGTCTGTTCACGCATATGCGCAATCCTTACAGTCTTGTAAGAACGCCACTAATGTGTTCACATGGCCACATAAACCGCTGTTTTTGGAAGAAACTTGGGTGTGTTAAACCGCTTTCTCTTAATCCCTTAAAAAGCCTAAGGAAATTGGCATTCTCATTTACTTGACGTTTCAGAACGACTCTTTCTGATAAAACCCTGGAATAAACCGTTTTCTTAAGTGCATGTAAATGTGGTCATTGATTCAGCTGATTCGTTAGTTGTTTAAGGCCAAAACAATGGCAGTTAATGAGGGCAATTCGTTCACTCCAAAGATTTGTTCAACAACAGCAATCCGTTCACGTACGAAACACTTCTAGTGTTTTGAAAACAGAAGTGAAAAAGATTGGACAAAAAATAATGGAAGTATGACACAGTACATAACATATGGATTCGTGTATGCTAAATAACAAATGAAGTCCACAGTGTGATGTACTGTATTTTCAGAGTTGCTTGCAAATGACAGTTTGAAACCTGTGAAACTAATAAGACACTTCTAAACCAAAAACCCGATGTTCAAAGATAATCCTGTTGACAAATCAAAAATGTGTGATAATAAAGCTTTTGAGGTCATTTGAAAAGTTATACTATACACCTATGCAAAGTAATCCTGACTATTAAAAACATTACAGCCAAACATGACTATAACATTATTACTGTTGTGTTTTTAACAGTCAGATAAACCTACTGCGACATCAAAAAACAGACGGAATGTTCTCTGGAATAATACGTGGTGTTTGCTAAGGCAAGCAACATTATTGCTGTTGCTCACATATGCTATGGTTTGTGATTTGAACAAACCCCTTACTCAAAGTTATAAACTTTGGCTCATAATTCGCTCTGCACCATTTTCTTAAGTGCTGTTCATGCTGACAGTATACAGGAAAGAGGAGCGGACAATTTACTTATATTTTCAGATCAATGCCGTACTCTCAGTGTTGGTTTCCCAACACTGTTTGGTGTCATTTCAAGCCATTTCCAACATTTTAGCAATCATTCTCAACTGGCTCTTAGCAACAGAGTGAACACAACCCTCTCTGCTCACTTGTCTCGTGTTTTTTGAGGTTAAGTGCACAAGAATGGTCAGTACATGGTGGAAAGTGCTGTCAGTATGTTGGCAGATGGGCAGCTGTGTCGCAGCATTCGACTGATGAAATAATTCCGACTGCAAACACAGTTCAATGTTCCTGCCACATTACTGACATTGGATGAAGAAAAGAAAAACATTTTTACGTAGCCAACAGGGTGAAAAGGGAAGATTTCACCATTTGTCTGCTATGTCCACAAGACCCAATATGTATTAGACTATCTTCTTTGATTTGAATATAAAGATGGTATAGATATTTTTAAGGATGCGATATGAAAATGTTTGACCTATACTGATTTTAACAAAAAGCCATAGGCCGATGCCGATACCGATATTTTGCCACTTACCTTATTTTGTCATGAAATCACTGTTTTACTTTGGAAATATGCTTTAAAAATGTGCAAAGATGTACAAAAGCTTTTCACATTTCCACTGAACATGGATTGGATCTGGACAATTTTTTAAGAGAGTCACAATGAAAGATAAAAAGAATAATTGTGATAGCATGATGATTGATATGAAAAAAGGATATTTTGTACTTCTAAAATATTTTTGCACGTTTTTTTTAATTTAAAACAACAGAACTGTAATGTACAGTATATGATAGAATATTACAAATTCATTCTATGCATATGTTCCACAGAAATGTCAAACATATCATGGAAAAATAAAAAGTTTAAACCAAAGGAACAAAACCCCCTTTCAAATTCTGTATTATAGTGGTAAATGGATAATGCCATCCAAACCGCTAGAGGGCGCCACTTGCTCACACAGCACTGAATGCAGAAATAAAGCCTTTTAAAGCTGAAGTATGTACTTTATGTGAAACTAGCGCCACAGAATGGAATTGCAAAAATAAACAATGTTTTCAAAACCGTTTTCTGAATACAGCCTTCACCTTCCATTGGTCAAACAAAGAGATAGTTCCACCCCCAACTCACGCCATTGGTTAAGTAACGTTGTTGGGTGGGGTCAAAGCGGGCCAGTCAAAACAAACAGTAATTTTAAAATTAACCTATGAATGGCTTACTTATAGTTGTTTCTGCATGTTAAGCTGGAATTGAAGAAAGTGTTTTAACACTGAAAAGTTACATATGTCTGCTTTAAGGTTTAGTAATCGAGCAAGGCCATATTGCAATTTCAGTCTTAATCAATCGTGCAGCATTACTTGATATCATAAAGATATCTCAGAAGTCAAAGTCTGCAGGTTTCAAAGCGTTTTCACAACTGTCATGTCGGTTTATGGCATTTTTTCCGCATTAACCCTATCATTTGGTGCAAATATTAAGGAAACCTGTTTGAAAGCAGTCCTTATTTTTTAAATTAGGTTTGGTGATGCTATAGGTGCCAGAATGACAGTAACATAATTCTGTTTTAAAGTTGCTGTAAGTGACTGTCATGGAAAGGTATGCAAAAAATGTTCCTACTCCCTGAAAGATATTTATGAAATAAGTGTTGCGAGATATCTCACCAGTCTCTGTGACAGATCTAGACTCTGTAAACAGCAAACAAAAATGTATCCGCCGGCCGCGGTCTCTGACGCTTTCTGCCTGTCAATCATTTTGCGCATTTTCATAGTATTGAAGTTGCAGCTAGTTATTGAGGCATAATGCATTTTAATGCCATGTTGTCCATAACAGTTGTCAGTTGAGGGCGCTATTTTGCTGCTGTTGTTTTTAACAACCATTTCTGCTCTCAATAAAGCTCATTTTGGTATCTCAGCCATGGCTCAGTCTCGTCGAAGAAGAACAGCTGAAATCGTTTACAGCAACTTTAATTATGGTATTTAATACATATGCATTGAGGACCAAGTTGGTCCATTGATTATTTTATTTTTTTATGAACTGGACTGAACTGATATAAGCTTCATTTTTGTGTTTCTTCTCAGTGGGAAAATTGTGTCACCAAAGTGGAAGTCTTTCAAAGGCTTGAGGCTGTTGTGGAGGGATAAAATCCGGCTGAATAACGGTATCTGGAGGGCTTGGTTCATTCAGTGTGAGTCTCCTGCTCTTTATAGTCTTGTTACACCCTGGTTAGTTAATCTTACTCTCTTGTTACTTACACACTACTTCAAATCAATTTCTCATTCAAATGTGTTTCTCAAAGCAAGTACCAGTACAGTAACACATATTTTGTTATTGAGCACTTTGATCTGTGTTGGCCCTGACCCTTACATAAAAGTACTATTTTGGTACCATGGCACAGAGATTGCAATAGTGATTGACTGATAGTGGATTTTGCCTATACATACTGTAACAGGCATAGCAGTTACAAGAGTCTAAAAAGAATAAAATCCCAGATGCAAGTTATTGTTCAACCAAAATTTGGCGCTTAATGCGGGACTTTGAACAAGCCCGAAACACACCGGGACTCTTATTTTGAAATGATGGAGACTTTACTTTGTCACAATACTCTATATTTAAGTACTTACCAAATTAAATGAATTTAAATGCTCTATATTTAAGTTTTTACCAAATAAGATGGTTCCAAACAGCAACTATCGGCACCGATTAATCGGTAAAACCGATATATCGGTCTACCTTTAGATGGGAATACCATGGTACTTTAATGTATAACATGGTACAAAATGAAAACCATATTCATATACCATTGTAATTGAATTGGATTCCAAAGTACTTCAACAAATACCATGGTATTCACATGGTACTTGTCCAAAAACATGATATTAACATGGTTCATGTTTAAAAAGTACATGGTATTACCACATTATCATGCGCAGGAAACCATAGTAATTCCGTGGTACTTTTTGGTACTTATTTGTTAGCAAAGGCTATTGTCTGAAAGACACTTTATTCTTGTATCTTGTACTTGATCATTGATTAAAGAAATGTATAATGAACTAAATTAATGAAATATGCTATTAAATTGTTTTAGATGTGGAAAAAAGGAAGAACCCTGTGTGTGGGTTTGTCACGCCATTGGAGGGTTCGGAGGCGGATGCCCACGGCAAACCTGAGGTGAATCCGATATTCAGACCTGACAGCTTTTCACAGACATGTCCATAAATATAGGATAATCCTATATCTGGCTGTTGTGACCCCCAATATGCCTAGGATTATAAAGGGTGTAACATTGAGAATAAGTTATTGTTGTGGATACTGGGTACATAAAAGACCAAGACAATAGAGCTATATTCCAAAACAAAGTGGTTTATTTGTATACAAATGGTAGATGCTGTGAATAGTGAGTAATGTGCAACAGGTGAAAATGTGAAGTATTTACAATATTTACAGTACCGATAGAAAAACAGAGAGGGAAAAGTGGCCGTAAGCGGTGCCAAATCAAAGAACAGAACAAAACAAAAACCTAAAGAAAATGTGAAACTAATCTTCAGCGTCAAGACGCCCTTACTGATCTGGTCTGCCTAACACAAACACAAAATTTGGGGTGGCACTCATTCCTTAACTAGTGTTTCTAATACAAACAATGTAACTACGTGTGCATTATGTAAGTCACGTGACATACTTACCTGTCCTCTTTTCCCCGTGTTGACACACACAGTGTCACAATTTTGGAACAAGCAATGAACAACGAGTGACAAAATGCAGAAACAACAGGACAGCACAATGATACACAGCGACCATTTTACTATTTTTAATTAGAGCAGATAACACACAACGGCATGGTAGAAAACGGAGCCAACAACAGACTGGCGACATTTAGTTTTGGACGGGCTTTTAAACAGTCGGAGTGATGGTGGATTGGCGGAGGTAGGGTGATGTCGTCAGACAGGTAACAATGATTGACACTTCGATGATCCAATGGCGAGTGTCTGCGAGCATGATATGTGGAGACGGGAGAGAGAGAGACAACACAACAACAAACCAAATCACAGACACATGTATGGGACGTAACAGCGGCATATCCTATAAGTGCATGTTTCAGTCTCAATGGTAGTTTTTAATATTTGTTACATGTAGTTGTTTAACATGAATGTGTTTATGTGTGCTGTTCTCAGGCGATTGTTCTGGAGGGAAGCTACTGGAAGAGACGGATAGAAGTGGTAATTAAAGAATATCACAAATGGAGAATTTACTATAAGAAAAGAGTGAGTAAATTCTCAGATATTGAACCATCCTTGTCCCATTAAAGATATGGTGCTTTTTCATTATTGTAAGGTCAGATCCTTACTGATTTTTAATATTCATTATCAAAATTTTTTTGTATTTTTTAGCTTCAGAAGAACAAAGACCTGCTTTCCATGCTGCAAAAGGTAAGACATGCAAATGTGATTTATAGGGGAATTTGTTCATGTATTGATAGTCTTGAAAAGCCTTAGATTGAAAGTTGCATTAGGAAAAATGCATTACAGTGAACATAAAACAGCATTAGTTTATTTATTTATTTATCTATCCCTTTTTCTCCCCAATTTGGAATGCCCAGTTCCCACTACTTAGTAGGTCCTCGTGGTGGCGTGGTTACTCACCTCAATCCGGGTGGCGGAGGACAAGCCTCAGTTGCCTCCGCTTCTGAGACGTCAATCCGTGCATCTAATCACGTGGCTCATTGTGCATGACACCGCGGAGACTCACAGCATGTGGAGGCTCATGCTACTCTCCGTGATCCACACACAACTTACCACGTGCCACTGAGAGCGAGAACCACTTATCGTGACCACGAGGAGGTTACCCCATGTGACTCTACCCTGCCTAGCAACCAGGCCAATTTGGTTGCTTAGGAGACCTGGCTGGAGTCACTCTGTATAGTCAGCGTCAATACTCGCTGAGCTACCCAGGCCCCATAAAACAGCTTTAGGAACCTATTTTGCTTTTGTTAAGTGATGTATTTGCAAGTTAATCGACAAGAAATGTTGAAATATACCACTTATGAAAGGACGGGAATTGATTTTTTATCCATCAGAAATGTGAGATCAGGTTCACCCTCCAGAGCATGTCCACATATATCTAGTTTTTCAAATCTTTAATTATTTGCTGACATTAATGTGCTTATATTACCATTAATTAGTTATTTGTCAAAAACAAACATGTTTTTCTTTTGAAAGAATAAGAGCAGTAAGATAAATAAAGAAATTGGGTGAATTATGATTTTTGACTTTAAAACCCCTTAAACACTATTGACCCATATGCAGGTCCAAAGGGGGGCGCTGTATCACGAAAAACGTTTATGCTTAAAACGTTAAAGCCTCCCTATACGTAAGTCAGGCATATGAGGTATCATTTGAAAGCTTAGATTATGAACTTTTCAGAGATAACCATAACTTCTGCATTTATGTTACTAAAATAGCAAAATAAGGCCTCAAAACATTTGTGTTGAAAATTAGTGCCCTCTAGAGGTAATGGGGTAGAAATATTTATAGGAAGATAAAAGTCCTTCACATACTACCTAAATAGACAAGTCATATATCTAATGAAAGCTCTCATTCTCAGGAATGTGACTGTACAGTTAATTTTGTTGCCCTAATACCACAGATCGAAAGATTTTCAAAAGAATCACAAAGTGAAATATGATTTCTGTAAGTCATCAAATGTAAATGTCTCATTTATGTGCCGATCACTGCTGCTGTAAGCCCCAAATAGCCAAAAACTTTATATCTGCTTTTACCTTAGGAATGCTTCTAAAAAATTAGCCATTTTGTTCTTGTCTGTGAGTTTGCTTGTGTAAATAATCTAATGTTATATCTTAGATGTCCAGAACAAAATATGCCATCCAGCAGGAAAAGCATGCTGAACAAATAATCAGAGAAATATAATATATGTTTTCAATATATGATGACAAAATGTTATATATCATTGCAATGGGGAAGGTTTTAGCTTTGTAACGACACTTAGATTGAACTTGTAGTCCACTCAGAGGCCGAGATATTTGATGAAATAACGATGGTGGTGCATGAACTGAAAATTAGACCGAATGTCTATGGTTGAGCACTAAAATATATTAGAGCGCCACCTACATTTCAGATCTGTATATTGTGATGGAATGTGATTGAGAAAAAAAATATTTGGAATAAAATGAGACTTTTCAAAGTGAGAGAGTGAACAGAACCAGAATTACATGCTTACAAAGTTAGGACAAAAAAAAAAAAAAAAAAAAAAACATTTCTGTTTATCATAAGATTATAAACACACAATATTATTTATTAATAATTGGAGTTTTTATTTTTATTTGAGGGGGTTTCTGAAAAAATGAGAATTTTTTTAGTATTTTGTCCACAATATGTGTGAATGGTGAGCTTTTAAATGTGAGTGTGGAAAAATTGTGGGTGACAGCTCAAAAATGCACCAGAGTTTAAGGGGTTTTTAAGGGGTTGATATTTGAGAGTAATGTTTTGGCTGTAACCAAAGTGAGGCAGCATTGTCTCTGTTGGGGACTGATGATGATTTGACATTTTTGAAGGCCTCTTCCATCTAGCGCAGCTCTGCTGATGTCCTTGTGTAAATCATTCATCTTGTAGAGTAGTGTTTACTTTAGTAAGTTAGCAGTACAGGTCACATTTACACAGCTCAACTGCATTTCTATTAATAGTCCTCCCTCAGATTTGATTTTCCCTGCTGGCCAAAAAATAAAAAACTGACAGTGTAAGAAAAACGTGAGAAAACGTAGGTGCGTGGGTTCATTGGCGTCACAGCCACTCTTATTGGTGAGAAAAGTTGGCTTTAGTGATAAAAGTGCTAATCGTCCCTTCTGTTCTGTGAGGCGGTCAAAGACGCACATTCAGAGTTTAATGCCGTTTAATCAAATCTGACCCACATACTGCGAGATGTGCAGCCACAGCACATTTTGTTGTTGTCAGAATGCATCTTTCTGCCTGTTCTGATTTGTGAATGTGAATTTTATTGACTGATGTGATGCCCCCCTTACAAAAAAAGTACTGTGGTGGTACCATATTGGGTGATTCTCACAGAACCTGTCAAGAAAATGTTCTGTTTATGTCCATATTTAACCCCAAATCATTACCAAAAAAATAAATAAATAAATAAATAAATAAATAATATTTAAGACACACAAGCACATATTACCCCCAAATTCTCTTTACCGTAATGTGTCCACCACACCTTGTATTTACTATTCACTTTGTTTTCAGTGATGATTCTCATTTCCATAACAGTCATTAAAATCATGGAAATGAGCCAATATGAAAGGCAGTACCAAGACAATTCCACTATGATATATAAATACTTCACAATTTAAAGAATGTTGCATTGATCATAATGACCATCTTCTTTCACATTGTGGTGATGAGAATTGGTGGGGTAAAATGAACTGCCTTGAAAATACAATGTCACAATGTAAAAAATCTGAATGACCCTAAAATAGGCTTCATTTTCTGTATGCAAAATATAATTTCTCATTTGTTTCTTTTGATTTTGGAGTAAAATAGGAACAGGACATTTTCATGACAGGTCTCTTGAGAATCACCCTAATGGTATCATACGGTAATATCATGGTACTTTGATACATACCATGGCACTGATTGATTACCGTATTCAAATACCATGGCATTTCTGTGATACTCTAAGGTACTTCAAAGAATATCATAGTATTTGCATGTTATAACCATGGTATGTTTTGCAAACAATAACAAAACATTTTCAAACATTTGCAATCAAGCAACTGACAGTGACTGAGCTAGTTGGTGCGATATGAATCTCAAATACTTTGGCTAAATCAAATGAAATTTCTACTATTTTTTTATTTTTATTTATGTGTTTAATTAGTTGTGTTTGGTAAACATTACTATTACCATTGCCCATAATGTGGGTTAGTGATTTAACCCTTATCCACTGTTCGGTCATTTTTGACCGAAATCAATTTTGTTTCTTTAATAAAAATGGTATAATTCGAGTGGCTTGAGGCTTAACTGACTTTACTTTTGCCATCTGATCTAAAAATAATAAAATAAAATTTGACTGGATTTGATGAGTTTAGGCCGTGTGACAAAAAATGTTCATTGTGTGGCAGGGTGAGCAAGAGACAGACACAGTGGGTGTGGCGTCAAGCCTCGGAGAGGCATTTATTGGAAACAATAATAAACGTAAAGGGGTAATAAAGTGTCCAAGTTCATGTTCATAATAAAAGGGGGAATCTGGCATCCTCGCGGTGAATGGGGCTCCGTGAAAGGGGCGGGGTAGTGTTCATAGGAAAGCCCAGGCACGGGCTGGGTCAGTCGGCCGCTCAAGTCCACGGCGGGTGGGGCGGCGGCGTCACTGGCGGCCTGTCTTCCCAGGCCCGTGGCGAGCATGAGGGGATGGTGGCCCGGCATCTAGCCCGTCGGCGGCAACGTGAGCAGTACACCCCCGGCGACTCATTACGGCGTCCGGGGGTCCGAAGAACGGGTCCGGCAGCGCGTCCACTCGTCCAATCGCTCCCAGCTCTGGTCCTGCGCGTGCGAGGATGCCAGTGTGTGCACACATGGAGATTTGAAGCCGGCTCCCTGAGAAGAGGTGCGCTCTGCGTTTTAAAGACAGCGGTGATGAAGCATTATCCCCATCAGGTGTGCTTCATGCACCTCTTCTCGCTCTCCCACCCAACTCCCATCGTGATCCTGGCTGAAGGGCGGCCCTAAGAGGCGGGGCAACGATGACGAGCAGAGGGGCGGATCATTCCGCCACAACGGTCAAATTTGACCGATCATAGGAACGAGACTATAACACAGAACAATTTTTTGAGTTTGTCAGATAAAATCAATAGTTCAGCCACAATGCAGAACACACAGACAGAAATGAAATGGTGAGGCTATAACACATCCACAATGCAGAACACATGTGCTCACACACACATACACACACACACAGAGAAATGAACGGGTTAGACTATAACACAGAGCAATTTTTTGTTGGAATTTGTCAAATAAAATCAATAATTTAGTCACAATGCAGAACACACACACACATAATTCTTGTTACAACCAGGAATGAATGGGTGGATCTCTGCAGCCATCTACTGATTATTTTTCTCATGTACGATTTTCAAGTCATGTAATTGTTTCTTTTTTGCTCCAGATGGCAGCAATCTGCCCCCAATACATGACACGTTCTCATATTTTCTTCATGTTTCAACTTATGAAAGTGTAAGTTTTTACTGTAGTGAAATTAACATCAATTTGCTTATTTGCAGATGCAAATTAATAGTATAAGAGTCTAAGTTAAATAACATAATATCTACTAAAAAATGCACAACTTTAGTGTTTTTAATTAGTACATTTCTTTAGGGCGGCATGGTGATTCAGTGGTTAGCACTGTTCCTTCACAGCAAGAAGGTCCCAGGTTCAAGTCCTAGCTCAACTGGGCCTTTCTGTTTGGAGTTTGCATGTTCTCCCCGTGTTTGCGTGGGTTTCCTCTGGGTACTCCAGTTTCTCCCACAAGTCCAAAACATGCAGGTTAATTGAACTGGAGACTCTAAATTGCCCTGTAGGTGTGAGTGAGAGTCCCCCAGCCACTGAGGGTTGAGTCAGGAAGGGCATCTGGCATAAAACCTGTGCCAAGTCAAATATGTGGATCACGGATGGTCCGCTGCGGCGACCCCTAATGGGAGCAGCCGAAAGAAGAAGTGTTATTACATTTCTTTCAAAAAAATAAAACAATTACGTTTATTGTTTTTGGTCAAATTTGATCTCGAACAATACAAGTGTGAGTCAAAAACAAACAGTGCACAAGGTTTAAATAAACCCCTAACTCTAAGTATTAAAGTGTGTAATTTCTGCGCCACTAGCTCCAAACAGAAATGCAAAAATAAACATTGTTTTCAAAACGGCTTTCTGAATACACCCCCGTGCTGTTTTTCAAACAAGCAGATAGTACCGCCCCAACTCATGCCATTGGTCGATTCTGTGTTGTTGTGTCTCATGAGATGGGTTGCTCAAAAAAACAAAGGAATTATTCAGGAGTTTACAGTTTTCAAGAAAATTAACCTTATAGTTAACCTTAACTTAACTCCCGCACTGTTTGCGATATGATACCTCAAATAATATATGTATGGTTAAATTGACTGGAATATGTAATTGTGTCCAATCAGTACCTGTAGGGTGCAGGTACCTGTACCAATCCACCTGTAGGGTGCAGCATGTCATTGTGCCAGTAGGAGGCAATGTGTTTGCTATCAGACTCCACACGTGAGTTTGACCATAGGAACTGGGTCAGGAACAAAAGAGCCAGCCGCCTTCACTGAGAAAGTGCTAAATGAAAACATAATAGGGTCGTACAGGGGTTTCTGCCTTTTACACATTTCAGTTAAACTGCTGTCATTAAGAGCTCACACGTAAGCATGGAGACCCACGTACACAAATTCACTAACCTCATTTCTGATTACAAACACACTCCAGAACCAGTATTATTATTTACCATCTTTGTGTGTTAGAATAAAGAGAAAAACAATGTAGATAGTTTCCAGGAAAGACGTAATCATTGCCACTTCTGTCTGATTCTGGGTATCCCTATAAATATGAGGCCCGTGCGGAGCATTAGTCTTTGTAGAGTAGAGAAATCAGCAAGACTGGAGCTCTCCAGAAATAATAGGCAGAGATGGGATTTTTCCAATAAAAGCTGTGAGTAGAATGTCAAATCTGCCTCTGTCTCTGTATGTATGTGTGTTTAACTGAAATTGTGTGTTAACATCAAAATTTTGTTTCATAATACATATTTCTGGTCTTATTTTGCAAGATTCATACATTGCGTTATTCGTCTGATGTCACCTAAGCCATGCAGGCTATAAAGCACAACAGTCTGTTTCCGAAAGGAAAAAACTATTCATTTTATCCATAGGCGAATTGATTATTAACGATAACTTATAAACCTCTAAAGACTGACCTATCTTGAGCTCAGAGGTTGTTAATCGATGCTTCTGTTGAAGCTATCAGTCTGCAATGTAAACCCTAATAAGTAAGCAGAACTCTGAATTTGAGGCAATCAGTTACATAATTTTTGTAAGTTAATAAACTCCCAAGTTTAGGTTAATAGAACTTTCAGATTTTGATTTTGTACTACACATGCATGTTAATTGCTCTTAACTTGAAATACTGAGTTAGCTAACTCATACATTTTGATAACACTTAACAATAAATGTAACTATTTGTAGTTCTGAGTGGTCGCTAGGGCGTTGCTAGACAGTTGGTAGGGTGTTCTGAGTAGTCACTAAGGCATTGCTAGATGGTTGCTAGGGGGTTCTTGGTGGTTGCTAAGGCATTGCTGAGTGGTTGCTAGGTGGTTGCTAGGGTGTTCTGGATGGTTACCATGGTGATACTTAAAAGGGTGCTTGCTAGCCTGAGTCTAAAGGGCCCACCCCCATGTCTCAGTGATGTTCTGTTGCTGAAATATGGATGTTGCAATATGGTTGCTAGGGTGTTCCATGTGGTTGCTAGGCTGTTACCAGGGTAATACTACAAAGGCTGCTTTACAGCCCGTGTCAATATAGCCAACCTCCATGTCTGTCCGATATTCTGATTTCGAGATATGGCCGGAGCATTTTGCCATATGGCTGCTAGGGTGCACTGGATGGTTGCTAGGGCGTGGCTAGGCAGTTGCCAATGTGATACTTATAGGCAGCTTGCTAAGTAGAGCATTAGGGTTTATAGTGTGTTATTTCAACTACACTACAATACCCATGATCCTGAAGGGAACGATTCACCAATCAGAGATTTGTGGCCAACAAAGCACGAGTTGGTTCTCCCGCAGCTGGAACCAGGTTCCAGAAGAGGTTAGATGTGCCCCAACAGTAGGCACATTTAAATCCAGACTGAAAGCACATCTGTTTAGCTGTGCATTTTCTGACTGAGCATTGTGCTGCACTTATTGATTTCACTGAATCATTTTGCTTTTGTCTTTCTTTCATTGTAATTATTCTATTTTATTCTTTTTATTTTATTTTTCTATGGATGATGTTAACAACCTAGTTATCCTCTGCTGTGCCAGGGAAGGTTGAAAACAATCAAAGTGTGTATCAACAATTTTTGGTTATCCTCTGTTTAATCAGGGAAAGTTAAAAACAGTTATGGATGGTGTTAACAGTTGAATATTATTTTTCTTCTTATTCATTTTAATCATTAAAAAAAAAAATCAAATTTATTTTATTACTTTTAATCTTATTTCATGTTCTTAATTGGTTTTTATTTTTTTATGTATCTTGTACTTTCTTTAAAATGTAAATGTAAAGCACTTTGAATTGCCATTGTGTATGAAATGTGCTTCATAAATAAACTTGCCTTGCCTTGCCTTCACTCTCAAGCTACTTTTTTATATATACACTGATGAGCCAAAACATTATGACCAATCACAGGTGAAGCGAATAACGCTGATCATCTCCTAACAAGGCCACATGTCAAGATCTGTGTAGATTAGATGGTAAGCGAACAATCAGTTCTCATAGTTAACGTGTTGAATGTAGGAGAAATGGGCAGGAGTAAAGACCTGAGCGACTTTGACAAGGGCCAAATTGTTATGGCCAGAGGACTGGGTCAGAGCATCTCTGAAACAGCAAGGCTTGTGGAGTGCTCCTGGGCGGCAGTGGTGAGTACCCACCGATAGTGGTCCGAGGAGGGACAAACCACAAACCGGCGAGAGGGTGTTGGGTGCCCAAGGCTCATCAGTGCACAAGGGCAACGAAGGCTATCCTGTCTGGTCTTAACCGACAGAAGGTCTACTGTGGCACAAGTCACAGAAAATTGTAATGATGGTTATGGGAGGAATGTGTCACAACACACAGTGCATCGCACCCTGCTGCGTATGGGGCTGCAGAGCCACTGACCAGCCCAGAGTGCCCAGTCAGAGAGCCCCTGTCCACGATCAAAAGCACCTACAAAGGGCACGCAAGGGTCAGAACTGGACCTTGGAGCAGCGGAAGAAGGTCGCCTGGTCCGATGAGTGTCATTTTCTTTTACATCACGTGGAAGGCCGTGCATGTGTTCGCCGTTTACCTGGGGAAGTGATGCACCAGGATGCACTGTTGGAAGACGACAAGCCGGTGGAGGGAGTGTGATGCTCTGGACATTGCGCCCTGCCACACTGCACACATTGTTCGGGAATGGTTTGAGGAAAATGATCAAGAGTGCAAGGTGTGGCCCTGGCCTCCAAATTCCACCGATCTCAATCCGATTGAGCATCTATGGGATGTGCTGGACCAACAAGTCCGATCCACGGCGGCTCCACCTCGCAACTTACAGAACTTGAAGGATCTGCTGCTAATGTCTTGGTGCCAGATACCACAGGACACCTTCAGGGGTCTTGTAGAGTCCATGCCTCAGGGGGTCGGCACTGTTTTGGCGGCACACGGAGGACCAACAGCATATTAGGCAGGTGATCTTAATGTTTTGGCTCATCGGTGTATATATTGTCTTTTAGTCTGTTAGAAAACTCTTGCTTCAAATCAAAGTTTGTAATCTTGTGACTCATCTTGGAGCTGGCTGGTTTTGTTTCATGGCTTACAACTGTTATGAAGAATTTTATTAAACCCCTTTTGGAGAAATGAATGAGAAAATACTTCCGGAACCAAGACGGCTAAAAATAGTGAGCGGGCACTATTGTGCTCTATTGGTTAATGTTAAACAATAGTCAGATCTCTTTTTAGACACTGTTGTAGGTTACACTTGTGGTGATGTAGCCTTTCTAAAATCATTGCAAAAGTTGACACAGTAGAGTCTCCAAATCCCGGTCAAAAAGCCTCCTCAAAGGTGTCATTCTGGTCTGTTCATTTTCTTAACAAGATTCGCAATGTTTTCAGGCTTCAGACAAGAGATTGTTACGCATTTGCAGCATCTGTTCATTTTACAACACATGCAAAACACCTAATAAGAAAAACAGTATGAACCACTTTTATGCATGATTGCATGTTTCAGTTGCACTAATATTAAAGTGACAGATTTCACTATTTAAATACCTATTCAACTCTCTGGACCTGCCGACGGGTCCAAAAGGGGGCGCTATATTGTGAAAAACGTTTACGTTTAAAATGCTCAAGTCCCTGCATACACAAGTCAGGCATATGTGGTAACGTTTGAAAGCTTAGAATCGCAACTTTTCATAGATAACATCACTTCTGCATTTATGTTATGTAATATAACAAAATAAAACAGACCTTAAAATATCCGTGTCACAAATAAGCAGCACCAAGTGGTTATTTGGTACAAATAAAAATAAAATAGAACTTAAATAGACAAATCATATACCAAATGAAAGCTCTCATTCTCAGGAACGTGATTGTATAGTTTATTTTGTTGCACTAATACCACAGTTTGAAAGATTTTCAAAAGAATCACAAAGTGAAATATTATATTTGTAAGACATCAAATACAAATGTCTCTTTTATGCACTGATAAAAATAGCTAAGCCACAAATAGCTAAAAACGTTATATCTGATTTTATCTTCGGAAGTTCTCTAAAATATGAGCTATTGATTACTTGTCTGCGAGTTTGCTTTTGTGAATAATCCAGCGTTATATTTTAGATGTCCAGAAAAAAATCATTATTCCTGCAGTCCTGCAGGAAAAGCATGCTAAGCAAATCATCAGAAATATATGTTATCGAGTATTAATGATAAAATGTTACACATCATCACAAAAGTGGAGGATCTCAGTTCTCTGATGACATCTAGATTGAGCTTGTAGTCCACTCAGAGGCCGATATATTCAACGAAACAATAAGGGTGATGCATGAACTGAAAATTAGACTGAATGTCTATGGACGAGCACATCTGTGAGGACTAAAATGCGTTATAGCGCCACCTACATTTCAGATCGGCATTTTGTGACGAAGGTGATAGATGAAAAATTATTTTTTCTAGTGCTTGCTGCCATCGAGTGGAATAAAATTAGACTATTTGGAGGAAGACAGGGTGAACAGAACCAGAATTGCATGCATAAGTTAGGACAAAATATATATATATATATTTTAATTCTATTCATCATAAGATTGTAAAAATATTATTTATGAATAATTTGAAAAAATGAGACCAATCTTTGGCAGTTAGTCCACAGTATGTGTAAATGATGAGCTTTTAAAATTGAGTGTGAAAAATTGCTTGCAGCAGCCCAAAAATGCTTCAAAGTTGAAGAGGTTAAAGGCTTTTAGGGGCATGTGTAAAACTCTCATTTGTATCTTTGTACTTATTCCTTTCATATGAATGGTATGAATGGTAACTAGGGGGTCAATTACGTACAGTGACTATTTATTTCTGTATGTCTGTTAGGTAGGTTTTTACTATTTGGGTTTTTCTGTTTTCAACAGAGGCCTATCTGCAGGACAGGGCTGGATAAATGGACCAATCAGATTTATCCAGTGCCCGAGGCAGCATCAGAGGAAGTGCACATGTTTGACTTGGACTGCTTCCTGTCGGATATCTCAGACACGTTGTTCACCATGACCCAGAAGCCCAGCCCCTGGAGTGGAGAACGCCAAAACAGTGAGCACTCCACACTGAGTTCCAAATAAGCACATATCATGACAGATTCATAAAGATAGTCTGTATGACTTAAGTGCATCCAAGTTTTCTGAAGTCCTATGATAGTTTTGTGTAAGGAACATACAGGAATTTTAATACAATATTCCCTGGGAACTATATCCTCCACCATAGCCACTGTTTGCAGATGACACTTGTTTTAAAATGTCTGAATGTCATGTGCATTAGATACAATATCAAAGTGTGGATTTCATAAATGAGTTTATACAATACATTCGGGATGGACACCACACCCTAAAATAAGAAACTTTATATGAATAAATGCACAAACATAGCTGTGTTAAATACACACATCCTCACAATATGTCTCATCTCAGCTTACACCAGTAATGCGGACATGATCCAGCCCGGTTTGACACCACTGCAGCCCAACTTAGATGATCTGATGGACATACCAGGTGAGTCAGTATTCCTCCATCTGTGTAATGATTTCTTCATGGCAGCCTTTGTCACAATGACAACACATCCTTACAGCTCATTGTTTTACATGTTGTGTATCGCTTTGCTCTCTGTTCTGGGTACCTTAGGTATACATGATTTTAAACCAGTGTGATGTGAACCTATGAAAATAGAGGAAGAAATGTAAGAAATGTGATATTAACATTTATTAAATATAATAAAGAAAAATATAATAATCTAAATAATAAAACGTATAATTTCTTTGTAAAAATAATAAGTACATTTAATTCTAATAATTAATATTAATAAATTATTTATTAATATTTATTTTATGTTTTATATTATTAAAATGATTATGCAAAATTAATCTGATATTTTTAATCTCAAAATGTAACTACTAATCTTAAATGTTGGATGACACATCCAGATGATATATATTTGGATGATCCATTTAAAATGTTGTGCATTGTAATGCATTCTTTTTTTTACAATAACAAGAAAGTAGTACCATGTCTTTTTTAACTATAATAATATAAATAATAATACTGTATAATAATATCATTGTTTTTAATTAATACTTTTAAAACATAAGTAAATTTATTTATAACAATTAACATTTTTTTTTTTTAAAATACACATTTTGTCCCAGAAATGTTTGTAATTGTCATTTTCCTTGATAGTGATTCTCATTAAATTCTCATTATACTGTAATACAGTACTGAAAATCATCCTGTCCTGACATTAAAAACAAATAAATAAAATCAGCATAAATTCAAGGCAGTAATTTATGCTGTTTTCTTTATGCAAAATATAACTTTTAGTTTTTTTTTTTTTTTTTTTTTTTTTTTTTTTACATTTGATTTTGAGGTGCATGACCCCCATATATTAGATGTGTATCATTTGTTGTAAGGGGGTTCAGTGGAAAGGAGGAGGCGAGAACCGGCTTGACAACTTAAATAACAATTTATTAACCAAAAAACACAACCAAAACACACAACTAAAAACACACAGTACAGCTGTCTGCAATTCTCTCTCTCTCGAACTGTCGTCCCCGGCCGCCTTTATCTCTCGCGCGCCCCATCAGGCTGATTGGGGACCGGGTGTGTCTCATTCCAGCCCGGCCCCGCCCTCCTCGGCTCTACATTTGTAGTGTGTAAATGTGTGATTCTTTTTGTTCCTTGTAGTTATGGTGAAGTTTGCTAAGACAAGCACCATTAATACAATTTGAACAAATCCCTAACTTTAAGTATTAAACTTGAATATGTGAATGATCCTGCATCGTTTGTGCTAAAGACATGAATGATAGACTTTACCTGACTCGGACCTGGGGCTGTTTGCACCAGTCATGCGTAAGTTACAACTTAGATTTGTAATAGCTTGACATTTACAAGAGAGAACATTGTGTAATAAAATGACTTCTTAGCTGCTCGTCAGCATGAAACCGAACTAAACAGTGCACTTTCCTGCGAGCGTCACACGGTGTCACTGGCATGCCACGTTTAAACACACACAAACTAGATAGGATATTAAAATGGACTAGTATCCATTTGTTGCCAATTATTTATTTTAGATATTTTTATTATTTACATAATTAGATACACAACTTTTATATTTACTTATATTTTGGAAATATATTGTACCGCTGACAGTTACGTGAGACAAAAAATGTTTTTGAAAATGAGCTGTAATAAAATAAAACTAAAATGCATGCCATTTCAGCACTTTATTAGAGGAAGAAGTAAATGCCATATTATGAAACTACACATTACTTTATGGAAAGCTTACGACCAACTTACTAGCTAAGTCTTGCATTAAAGGAATATTCTGGGTTCAATACAAGTTAAGCTCAATCGACAGTATTTGTGGCATAATGTTGATCATCAAAAGAAAAAGAAAAACAATAATTTCTAATCGTCCCTCCTTTTTATTAACCCTTTAAGATCTGAAGATGTTTTTAAAGATTTCCTGTTTCAGTGGCATGCCCAAAATTAAGGCTTATAACTCAAAAAACAAACAAAACAAAAAACAAACAAGTGTTTGGTATCATTGTAAAGAAAACTTTTCACATTTTTAATGAAATAGATTATGATACATTCTGAGACTCTCAGCCTAAGAAACTGCTGAAAAATCACAACAACAAAAAAAATTTTGTAGCCAAAAATGTACATTTGTTCTTATTTTTCTGATTTGACATTATACATCTCTGTGTGTAAATAAGATGGCCCTGAAAAACTGCTTTTGTTTTGTTCCCAATCATGTCAACTGAATCTGAGAAAACTTTTGTGTTGATACGCAAAGCAATCACAAGTTATAGCATTACAAAAACTTTATTTATCATAGTGTCCAAAAACGTCTCCAAACAAATAAAACATAATAATTGTACATAAGAACTAATTACACATGCAAACACAACAATGACTAAAGGTTTGCATAGCATGGAGACATGATTTTAGTAATGAGATTTCACAGAATGAGTTTCATTCTGTGTCATTTGAGTCATCATTGAGTCTGTGTCATGTATTTGGCGCCATCTCCTGGTGGCCATATGTAACATTGTGCTTCATGTGGATTATCTAATGATCTATACATCTGATTATCTTGTGTGTGGACTCCTTTGAAAGATAATCACCTCCTCTAAATAATGGTATGTAATATTTTATGTTCTGTTTATATTTCGTGAAGTCATAAGTGAAACCACGGCATATAAGCAACACCAATATAATTCTCAAAGACATATTCAGCTATTACTGTCTATATTTGTGTCTGTGAGTAAAACAAATATGCTGGTTGTATTCTGCTCTTTGAGAACTTTCCATCAGCATGTGACACATGGCTATTTGATAAGTTTGATGTTTTTACTGATTGTAATCGTATGTACCGTGCAATTTGTTTTTTATTAATGATCAAAACAGAACACTTCTGATTTGTCTGTAAATTTCAAAGCACTTGTTCACTTTTGGTCATAATACCTGCATACATTGGAAAGTAGAGCTTCTAAGCTTTCAAACGATACCTATTTTGTGTTTGTCAAGACTATAGTTATTAATATATTGACAATTATTTTTTGGCGGGCCCATCCGAGCTTAAAGGGTTAAAAACCCTTTAAGCTCGGTATTGAATAACTGCTTGAAACTATTTTTACTGGGAAAAATAGCTTTCCCAGTAAGCATTCTGATTGGTTGTCAGGATGGCAGGATGGCATGTTGAGTTGGCAGGTCTAGGAGAATAGTTTAGCTGCTGTGAGGGACTTAACCATTGCTGACTGCTTTTACTGGAGACATTAGATTCATTTGACACGTCTTTGATGTGTAATTGGAAATAATTTTTAATTATTCCAATAATTAATGCATGCATAAGAGCAATAATATAACCACATATTCAGGATTTGGTGGGGGGGGAGGCAAATGTAATAATTTAATGATCAACCATGGAAAAAACCCATATCAGTTGACCACTATTATGAATATTGGGGGGGACATGTCCCCCTCAATGTCTGTGGTGGTTACGGCCCTGCATAGGAGTTGTTTTGCCACTTTGCATGCTAGGTGGTTTCTACACTGTTCTTTGTGGTTTTTAGGTGGTCGGTTTTACCAATCCCAGGTCAAAAGTGTCCACCTGTAAGTCTCTATTATATTCTGGTCTCTATGGCTTCCTGGTTCCTGCTTCAATGTAAGTGTAGAGGATTTTTTTGCCCATCTTTGTGTCCACCAGGTGAAAATCTGATAGATCTCTTAGTAATAGCACACCTCTCCTCAACAAGCTTCTTGATTTGAAGAATCATTCATGTCTGTAGCATGAACGGGCTTGCAAAATAGTAATTGGCATAAAATTAAATACAACATATATAGTTAAGTCAAATCCAAAATGCACATTCTCAAAGCAGCTTTACAGAAAATCATGCTGTAATGTCTAATATATATTTTCCAGACATCTTCATGAGTTACCGTGGGCAGTCGACAGACCACGTTGGTTATTTTGACTGTGGCTTCTTTGAGAGTTCATCTAGTGCTGCGTTTCCTTCAACTCCTGCCCCTGCGGTCACCACAGCACTGATACATACTGGACCTCTGATAACACAGGTGTGTAAGTGTGTAATTTCTGCACCGCTAGTGTCATCAAACAGAGTTGCCATAATGACAATTTTCAGACAGGCTTTCCTTGGCCTGTCGCGATTGTTAAATAATCATCTGATCCAAGTATTTGATCTAACCACGGTTATTTGAGATAATCATAATTATTGTATAAATAATATACTGTAGATAAATGTCATGAATGGTGCATTTGTGTGTCTTATCCAACTGAACAGAAGAGATTAACCGCTTATAAAGGGCTCTGATGCGTGCGCAATCTGTGGAGGTTCGCGGCAAAATGTAAACAATGATTTTGATAGTAAACGCAAAGTGCTCCAGTTTCACATTCGTTTACAGTTTGTGTAATGGCAAATGTTCTTGGCCATTGGGCTTCATACACACAGTGTTAATGACACGCAGTGTAGATGATAGAATGAAGAAACAAAGAATCTCAAGGGTCTTCCTTCATGTGAAATAAGGTCTCATTGGTTTAATCAGAGAGCCTTAAAATAACGTGTGAAATTAAAGAAGTTAGTACATATATATTTCACTATAATATAATATAATGTAGTATCGTAATGTATTATATTGTATAATATAATATACTATAGTATAATAGAATATAATATAATATAGTATTGTATTGTATTGTATAATATTATATAATATACTGTAATATAATATTGTATAATATAATATTATATAATATTGTATAGTATAATATAGTATTGTATTGTATATAGCATAGTATAGTATGGTATAACATAGGATAGTATAGTACTGTATAATATAATATAACATAAAATTATATAGGATAGTATAGTATAATATAGTATAATATAATATGATATAGTATTGTATAATATAATATCGTATTGTATTGTATAGTATAATATAGTATAGTATTGTATTGTATAATATTATTTAATATATTATAGTATAGTATAATATAATATACTGTAGTATAATATATGTAGTATTGTATTGTATAATATAATATACGGTAGTATAGTATAATATAATATAATATTGTATAGTATAATATAGTATAGTATTGTAATGTATTGTATAATATAATATAATATAATATAGTATAGTATAGCATAGTTTATTATCGTATAATATAATATAATAAAGTATAATATGATATAATATAATATAGTATTGTATAAAATAATATAATATAATATAATATAAAATTGTATAATATAATATAGTATTGTGTTGTATATAGCATAGTATAGTATGGTATAATAAAATATTGTACAGTATAATATAGTATAAGATAGTATAGTATTGTATAATATAATATGATATAGTATAATATAGTATAGTATTGTAATGTATTGTATTGTATTGTGTTGTATAGTATAATATAGTATAGTATTGTAATGTATTGTATAGTATAATATAATATAGTATAGTATAGCATAGTTTATTATCGTATAATATAATATAATATAGTATAATATGATATAATATAACATAGTATTGTATAATATAAAATAATATAATATATAATATAATATAATATAAAATTGTATAATATAATATAGTATTGTAATGTATATCATAGTATAGTATGGTATAATATAATATGATATAGTATTGTATAGTATAATATAGTATAGTATTGTAATGTATTGTATAGTATAATATAATATAGTATAGTATAGTTTATTATCGTATAATATAATATAGTATAGTATAATATAATATAATATGATATAGTATTGTATTGTATAATATAGTATAGTATTGTATAGTATAATATAATATATGATATAGTATTGTATAGTATAATATAGTAAAGTATTGTAATGTATTGTATAGTTTAATATAATATATTATAGTATAGTTTATTATCGTATAATATAGTATAGTATAATATTTTATAGTATTGTATTGTATAGTATAGTATAATATAGTATTGTATAATATAATATAATATAGTATTGTATAATATAATATAGTATAGTATAGTATATATACTATAGTATAATGTAATATAATATAGTATAGTATAATATAATATAATATAATATAATATAATATAATATAATATAGTATTATATTGTATAGTATAATGTAATATAATATAGTATAGTATGGTATAGTATAGTATAATATAATATAATATTGTATAGTATAATATAGTATAATATAATATAATATAATATAGTATTATATTGTATAGTATAATGTAATATAATATAGTATAGTATGGTATAGTATAGTATAATATAATATAATATTGTATTGTATAGTATAATATAGTATAGAATTGTATTGTATTTAATATAGTATAGTATAATATAATATAATATTGTATTGTATAGTATAATATAGTATAGAATTGTATTGTATTTAATATAGTATAGTATAGTATAATATAGTATAGTATTGTATTGTATAATATTATTTAATATAGTATAGTATAGTATAATATATGTAGTATTGTATAGTATAATATAATATAATATTGTATTATATTGTATAGTATAGTATAGAATAGTATAATATAATATAATATTGTATAGTATAATATAATATAATATAATATAATATAGTATTATATTGTATTGTATAGTATAATATAGTATAGTATTGTAATGTATTGTATTGTATTGTATAGTATAATATAATATAATATAATATAATATAGTATTATATTGTATTGTATAGTATAATATAGTATAGTATTGTAATGTATTGTATTGTATTGTATAGTATAATATAATATAATATAATATAGTATAGTATAGTATAGTATAGTATAGTATAATATAATATAATATTGAATTGTATAGTATAATATAGTATAGTATTGTAATGTATTGTATTGTTTTGTATAGTATAATATAGTAAAGTATTGTAATGTATTGTATAGTACAATATAATATAGTATAATTTGATATTATTGTTGAAGTTGACCAAAAAGTGAGACAGATATTTTAAGTATTTGAAAATATTTTTATATTTATATTTATATCCCTATTTTATTATATGATTCCCAGTTAAATATTAATACATTTAAATGGTGTTGGGAATGCTACATTGAAACTGTAGTTTGACAAGCTACTCATAATTTAAAGTAGTTAAGCTACAATAAAGCTACCCTTTTGAAAAAGTAGTTAGCTACTCTACAAGTTACTATCAAAAAAGTAGCTAGCTACATTGAAGCTACTTAATGAGCAATATTGTTTTACAATGTTACTATCAAACCAATAATAACAATAACAAAATTTGCACTAATAACATTTATAAATTAAGAAGTGTAATTAATAATTGTATTAATTAAATACATTTAATGTATTTAATTAATTGCATAAAATGTATTTAATACATTAATAAATAGTAACATTAGGTATAGCCTACTTCCCTAAAGATCACATTTTTATGACAAACTGTCCTTGGGTTTGTGCTTGTCATATAATATTTATTATGGATAATATGTGAATAGAGATGCAGGGCTTTCTCCCCTTACATGTGTTCTTGTTCATTGTATTTTCTGACTTTTTTGCCATTGAAACGCAAGTGCCAGCTTTACAGGTCACATCCAGAGGTTGTAAAATTTATTTTGTGGTTTATTTGTATCCGTCATATTAGTTTAAATATCCCTGATACATAGTATATTTGATGTTGTGTCAATATTGTCAACATTTGCAGTTAAAAATCACTGTGAGGTAAACGCTTACCTAGTCTGATAAAACAGGTGTTATTTTTAATAATATGTAGAGCTGGGGAACCTACTTTTAAAAGTATACTTCTGGCTGAGAGTGGCAGAGCACATCTGAACGATCTCTTTCTTGCGCTTGCGCACATAGAGCACGCGTGCGAGAGAGAGAGAGAGAGAGAGAGAAGAGTATATTGAAAGAGTGGGCGCTCTGCCACTCTGAATAATCACATAAGGACACGTATACACACGAAAACTGATGCACAGTATCAAATGCAGAGATTGTATGATAGTCCTCATTGTGGAGAGCACATCAATATAGTCAAAGCTAAATCTTGGACATTTAGAGGCAATTTTGAAATCCCGGCCAGATGCTTTTTTTCAGGTCCAAAAAAAGAGGACATGTATGGGAAAAAGAGGATGTATTGTCACCCTATAAATGATAGTCACATAATAATACATGCCATAATAAATTATTTCTTTAACCAGTAATTTGTTTATTTAACATGAAAATAATAGTTATGCATAATAGGTCTGCTATAATAATCGCTGCTCCCAATAACGCACAGATAATGAGAAACGAAATAAACATATTCAGAACAAAAAACAAATCCCTCAAAAGGCAAAAATAACTTATTGAATTAGTTTATTTTAAAAAATAAATAAAGATAAATACCCTGTTGTGTTGTCTATTAACAACAAAGTGTCTGAAACATTCTTTGTTTCATAGAATAAAATGGTGTTCTTTAATCATTTTCAGATTTGCCCGTCCTTGCGTCTTGTTAAAACAAACTTTGGTTGGTCGCTTTACATAACCATCAGACCCTTGGCCTATGTCACAAATCAGGATTAAGCAGCTTTGTGACATAATTTAAACTTAGTTTAAGCGAACTCTGAATTAGCGGTACCAGTAAAGTGGATAGGCTTTCATTGGGGTTCCTCACCATAGTAACACACTAATCTTCTAACCTGCTCCTGGGCAGGTTATGTTCCCGATCAGAGATCTCATCCAGATTCTGGACCAATCAGCTGTGAGCAAAGTGACAGTCACTCCCCTCAGTATCTCTCACTCCAATTTAAAGTGCACTTCAACAAGACAGTTTTAGAAATGTACAAAATGAGCTAATTATGATCATTATTTATTGCAAGAAATATATTTTTGGCAGTCTTGCATTTGTTTAAAGGCACTTAAATTTTCCCCCAATAATTTTCCCACACTGGCCATAAAATATGAATGAATAAATAAACCTAAAACAATGATATAATTTCAAGGAAGATATGAATACAATATCAATAATGATCAAATGACTTTAAAATATAAAAACTTAAAACTGGGGGGGCGTCGTTTTGTGGCCCGTTCTGCATAACGTGGCGGCTCATTTCAGCTTATCGCGGCCCATTCGGCCCATTTCGCGGCCGGCCGGCCCGGTTCTCCCGATGGCCAGTCCGCCCCTGATCGGCCCCAAAGTGCATCGGCCCACCGGGAAAATGCCTGGTATGCCAGATTACCAGTCCAGCCCTGCATGAACATACATTATTTCACTTGAAGTTCAATAAAAGCACACTAGCATACCAAATATGTTTTTACTGTGTCTTATGCTGCTAGAAAGAAAGAACAAATAAGTCTTTATTAGTGCATACAATCTACTCATTTTCCAATTGCTCGCATTTTTATTATTCGAGAGTGTATTAATGTCTAATAGTGTTAAATGATATTAAGTTAGTAATTTTAATTAATACTAAAGCTTTTCATTTCAATTTTTTTAATTTCAAATTAAGATATTAAACTTAAAATTACAAGCCTGAATGTTCTTGTTGTGGACCTGTATAAAGTTACTTTCACATCGATATATTAGCTATTTTTATATTTTCATCACATTCATATATTTTTTCATGCTCTAGCAGCAGCAGCAATGTTTGTTCTTGCTGTGTAAATTCCTTTAAATTCTTTATCATTTACTAGTGATCCTCTGTGCTGTGTGAATGTATTATAATTATTCATGATTTCATAGTGATTATTCATGTTGTGTAAATCTGTTTTGATTGATCATATTTTTTTAACACCCTCTTGTGCTGTTATAACTGTTTATATTCTTATAATTTATCATACTTTTCATAAACATCTTCAGCAGAGAAGTAAATCTCATGAGATGTGTCTCGCACGTGATTGGCTGTTCGCTTCATTCGTGTGAACGCGCACGTGAACTAATCATAACCTCGGGATCAAACTCTGAATGTAAAGAGAAAGGTGGTAAGGAACGTCTTGATGAAACCTGATTGGATTTGGTGAGTTTTGTCAAACTAAACTCCTGGAATCCAGAATTTGTTCAGCTTTTCTTGTGATCATTGGCACCTCTCTTCTTATCCAAGTGAGCTGTAATAAGCTGCCTGATGTAACAGTAGATGCACTATATTTGTTTGTGATCTGCCGTTTTAGGCGAAGAAGAAGAATAAAGACGCTGCCTGATTCTGAGCAGCAGACAGAATACGCTGCAAGTTCGTCAGACGTTTTGCCGGTAGAAGTTTGGCTTCTACGCAATAAAGAAGGCTATTTGTTATAATCTGACCAAAACATGATGTAGCGTTTGGTCGCGTTACACAGCTACCTGCTGGAAAATGTAGTTCGCTACTGCAAGAGCTACACTGTTTTAAAAGCAGCTGAGCTACTGTCAAGCTACTGAAAATTGTAGTTAAGTTAGTAAAGTTAGTAGCGTCGCCTTCTTGTAGTTAGCTACTCCCCAACACTGAATTTAAATAGGTGTATGAAGCACACATACACCTTAAGAAGTATGACAATTAATTGTCATAATCTTGAAAAAACAGGCAATTAATCGGCATAATTGCAAATATTTTTTACGATTAATCGTCAGCCAAATTTCATAATCGAGACAACCCTATAGGTTTTCCAAACACCTCCATCTGTCATTGATCAATGAAACAGGTAGTCCCGCCCCAAACGAATGCCATTGGTTGAGCCAGTGGTTCTCAAACTGGGGACGTGGAGAGTTTAAAAGGGGGGAGTGAACACACACATGACGTGGTCCAGGGCAGTGGTGGCTCAGCAGTTAAGGCTCTGGGTTACTGATCAGAAGGTCGGGGGTTCAAGCCCCAGTACTACCAAGATGCCACTGTTGGGCCCTTGAGCAAGGCCCTTGACCCTATCTGCTCCAGGGGTGCCATATCATGGCTGACCTTGCACTCTGACCCCAGCTTAGCTGGGATATGTGAAAAAAAAGAAATGTCACTGTATATATGCAAAAAATGTATAATGTGTGACAATAATAAAGGCTTTCTTCTTATTATTATAAAAAGAAAAAAAAAAAAAACTTGCATTTTGGTCCAAAACTCCTCTTAACTACAAAATGACAGCATGAAAAACACATGAATGAACATCAGATGGGATGTTGAAAGGCACAGAACCATATCTCATAATCAGAAAATAAGTGTTTCAACCATGGAAATTCAATCATTAATTTATCTCATGAGATCTTTAGAAAGTTTTACATTTGTTTTCATTTTCAGCCCACAATCTCAGCTGAAAGTTTACCTCAGCCCTCCTCATCTGTAAATCTATCTGGACCCAGTTACCCCCACCAGACCCTAAACCCTGACCTGACCTTTATCCCCAGTGCTGAAACCTCAGAACCCAAGTTCAAAGGGCACTCAGAGTATATCAGTGAATTCCATCACTCTCTGAACCCTTTGTCTGGCATAACTTCTTACGGACAGCGCGTGTCTTTCAGCGGCCACACCGCTGGCATGGCAAGCACAGAGATGCCAGGCGCCATGGCACAGGATACTCCTTACTCGTACCCAACAGCCTACCTCAGACACAGACATCCATCCAGCCAATCACGGACCAGCACGGCTGCCAAGTCCACCGTTATCACCCACATGGGTTCTGCTGCGACCGCTCTGCCATTGGACACCCAACACGGGCTCGGATACTCCAGCATGGCAGAGATGTTTCCTCCTGTAACCTCTTTAGGATACCAGCCCTCACACGGCCTCTCTCACTGCTTCTCCGTGCCGCAGCAGATGGGCGTGGCAACAGTCAGAGGGAAGCACAAACAAAAGCCTGAAGGAGTCCAATTAGTTGGCACGGTGATGAAGTCATCAACAGCTCCGCCCACACAGACAAGCTGCCTGGCCAATCTGCTCTCTTCTAGATCTCAAGAGCGTATGTACTGTAGATGTTGAGTATTTTGATTTGTTTGTTGGTTTTCCAGCTTAGTTTCGTCCATTAATTGCAAATGAATGTCTGAATGGTTAACACATTTTTGAAAATCTTTTGTCATTAGGAAAACCTTCATTGAATATTGACTCTTCTATAACTGGGTCAAAGGGCCATACAGCAGCGTCACCTATTTCTTCTGTAAGTGTTATTGTAAAATGTAAACTTTTGTATGTAAAAGGTTTTTCCAGTACAATCTTAAAGCTGAAGTATGTAATTTCTGTGACACTAATGCCACCAAATGGAACTGCAAAAATAAACAATGTTTTCAAAACATTTCTGAATACGCCCCTCATCTGCCGTTGATCGAACTAACAAATAGCCACGCCCCCAACTCATGCCATTGGTTGATTAATGTTGTTGGGGCAGGTCTAATTTGGTTACTCAAAACAAACAGGAATTTTCATAGTGCCACAGAGTCACATTGTTTACAGTTTTCGAGAAAATTATCCTATGAATGGGTTACTTATAGTTGTCTCTGTATATTAAGCTGGAATTTTATGCATATTTAAGCTGGGAAGTATTTTAACACTGAAAAAGTTACGTACTTCAGCTTTAAAACAAAAAGATAAAAAAATCTAGTTTAAAACATATTTTTCAAGTTGATAGGAATGTAATATTTGTGTCCATGTTGGTTTCATAAATGTTTAAAAAAAAAATTTGTTTTTGCATTTTCTTAAAAAATACATGTATTGAATAACTTTAAAAATATAAAGTGGTGTAACAATCAGGTAAAAGGTATTAAAATACTTTTCATGCTCCTGAATACACATGAGTGTGCTTAACTTAATCATTAATTTTAATTCAAGAAATTTTAGGCTAAAATAAATAAATAAATAAAAAACAAAACTATATACACTGGCGGCCAAAAGTTTGGAATAATGGACAGATTTTGCTCTTATGGAAAGAAATTGGTACTTTTATTCACCAAAGTGGCATTCAACTGATCACAATGTATAGTCAGGACATTAATAACGTGACAAATTACTATTACAATTTTAAAAAAAAATTCTTAAACTACTTCAAAGAGTTCTCATTAAAAAATCCTCCACGTGCAGCAATGACAGCTTTGTAGATCCTTGTTATTCTAGCTGTCAGTTTGTCCAGATACTCAGGTGACATTTCACCCCACACTTCCTGTAGCACTTGCCATAGATGTGTCTGTCTTGTCGGGCACTTCTCACGCACCTTACAGTCTAGCTGATCCCACAAAAGCTCAATGGGGTTAAGATCCAGAACACTCTTTTCCAATTATCTGTTGTCCAATGTCTGTGTTTCTATGCCCACTCTAACCTTTTCTTTTTGTTTTTCTGTTTCAAAAGTGGCTTTTTCTTTGCAATTCTTCCCATAAGGCCTGCACCCCCGAGTCTTCTCTTTACTGTTGTACATGAAACTGGTGTTGAGCGGGTAGAATTCAATGAAGCTGTCAGCTGAGGACATGTGAGGCGTCTATTTCTCAAACTAGAGACTCTGATGTACTTATCCTCTTGATTAGTTGTACATCTGGTCTTCCACATCTCTTTCTGTCCTTGTTAGAGTCAGTTGTCCTTTGTCTTTGAAGACTGTAGTGTACACCTTTGTATGAAATCTTCAGTGTTTTGGCAATTTCAAGCATTGTATAGCCTTCATTCCTCAAAACAATGATCGACTGATGAGTTTCTAGAGAAAGCTGTTTCTTTTTTGCCATTTTTGACCTAATATTGACCTTAAGACATGCCAGTCTATTGCATACTGTGGCAGCTCAAAAACAAACACAAAGACAATGTTAATCTTCATTTAATGAATCAAATATCTTTCAGCTGTGTTTGATATAATGGCAAGTGATTTTCTAGTACCAAATGATCAATTTAGCATGATTACTCAAGGATAAGGTGTTGGAGTGATGGCTGCTGTCTAGATTTGATCAAAAATGACTTTTTTCAAATAGTGATGGTGCTGTTTTTTACATCAGTAATGTTCTGACTATACTTTGTGATCAGCTGAATGCCACTTTGGTGAATTAAAGCACCAATTTCCTTCCGAAACAGCAAAATCTGTACATTATGCCAAACTTGCCTGTGTGTGTGTATGTATATATATATATATATATATATATATATATATATATATATATATATATATATATATATATATTAGGGCTGTCAATCGATACATGAATTAATTACACAGTGTGCCGATTAATTAATTGAATTAACCGCAATTAATCGCATTTAAAAAAAATTACTGAGAAAACCCCTCAAATAACAATTGTTTATTTCCATATTACTGAACATGAGCCAATCATTGGCCTACAGTTCACAGCAATTCATTTTGCAATTGAATTCATCAGTCAGTCTGAGATTTATTATGAGGGCTTGTTGTCAGCGTACACCTGCGTCAGACAGACGCTTTTGGAGCGTCTCACTTTGGTTGCGTCACGTCATAAACACAATTTTTAGGTTGCTGTGTCAAGTTAAACATAGTTTAATACTTAGAAAAACACGTCTAGATATCCCAAAATTCTGATTTGTGCTCCATCAAGTTGTTTTGAACGCAAGAACGTGTCCTCGTGTTGTGCCGTCTGCTGAAGGGTTGGTTTGTTCTCTGTATAAGCTGCTCGTTGCCTATACAGCTGAAGTTTCACTTACTGCCCCCTGCAGAAAACAGGTGGTACTACAAGCTTGAATTGCTCAGGAATCTTCCTTATTACGGTCCGGGGACAAACTGTACAAATTTTTAGTGTGAGTTTACAGTAAATTCCTGGCTACTAGTTGCATGACTTTCACAGAATATTTTACAGTAGTATTTCTACAATTTATTACAATTAAAAGACAACTGTATACTGTGACTTCACAGTGAACAGCAGTGCTGTGTTGTAGAATCACAATGATCATCTGTATTTTTTATCTACAGTGTTTCTTAATTGTCACCATCGTTGAGTTTTGTTTACTGAGTTTTGATATCTTGCGTGCCTGATTGACAACTCATGATGAAAAGTTAATGAGCGATAAAACCAACCAGATTATAGCCTAGCTTTGCAAACTTCCCTTCCTAATTGTTCATTTAAAATGATACTATTTCTTTACTTTCAAATGTATCATTATGGTTTAGTTTATACTTCATGGGCCGACATAAAGTCATCCACTAAATTGATTATAAATTGTGTTCTTAAACACAGTTGCACCAACTGGGAGAAATATAATTAGAAATAAGATCCCATCCAAAGAAAACACTAAACACCATAATGGTGACTTCAAACAAAACACCATTTTCCCACAATGCAGTGCGATATTCAAATGTCTTTTTTCACATTAATTTGTTGTGTTGTGACAGAAAATGACCTAGCCTGCATTGATTTTACAGTAAAACATTGAGAACAGTATTTTTTTTAAGAAATTATCGTTAGATCTTGTAAAATCCTGGAAATGTTTTACAGTGCATGATTAATTGCGTTAATTTTTTTAACACATTATTTTTTTATATAATTAATCACACTGAATTAATGCGTTAATCAACAGCCCTAATATAGTATGATTAATTGCGTTCATTTTTTTAACACATTATTTTTTATATAATTAATCACACTGAATTAACACGTTAATCAACAGCCCTAATATATATATGATTAATTGCGTTAATTTTTTTAACACGTTATTTTTTATATAATTATTCACACTGAATTAACGCGTTAATCAACAGCCCTAATATATATATATATATGATTAATTGCGTTAATGTTTTTAACGTATTTTTTTATATAATTAATCACACTGAATTAACGCGTTAATCAACAGCCCTAATATATATATGATTAATTGCGTTAATGTTTTTAACGTATTTTTTTAATATAATTAATCACACTGAATTAACGCGTTAATCAACAGCCCTAATATATATATGATTCATTGCGTTAATTTTAACACGTTATTTTTTTATATAATTATTCACACTGAATTAACGCGTTAATCAACAGCCCTAATATATATATGATTAATTGTGTTAATTTTTTTTACACGTTATTTTTTATATAATTAATCACACTGAATTAATGCGTTAATCAACAGCCCTAATATATATATGATTCATTGCGTTAATTTTTTTAACATGTCATTTTTTTATATAATTAATCACACTGAATTAACGCGTTAATCAACAGCCATAATATATATATATATATACTGTACATACATAATTATTTTTTACAAATATCATGAATTTTTAAGTCACAAATATAAGTCAAGAAGTTTTCTTGGGGTTACTCAATTTGACTAACTAAATGTGCTTTTTCATAAAAAATATCTGATATTTTTATGTTGGCATGTTGGTTACACCATCTGATTTTGATTTGGTGACAAAAAAAAAAAAAAAAAATCAGATATTTTCCACAGCTTTAATAAAAATAAAAAAATAAAAAATGCATAATAGTTAAAGATTTTTCCAAAGTACTTACGCCTGTCTTTTTTCAAGAATTTGAGCTTTTATTGAAACCTTTACGTATTTGTTTTTTACTTTCTCCGGACGGTTACACCACTTCCCCCCAAAAAATCAAAATGACTTTGAACTCTATAACTGAAAACCTGATAATCATAGTTGAGGTGTATTCAAGTAATCCTATTGTGTGAATTGCATTTTTAAAATGGCTTTGAGCAATTTGAGCATCATGTCATTGATGTCATCCAAAACACCAGATATCTCTTATATCACTCTCATATTACACTTTATTTCTCAATAACAGCCAACCGGCAGCAGTCAAGGGGGATCACAGATTTCCCACAATTCCCCCTGGGCTTCTACATCACTGTCAGCGTTACACTGTCAGATGGCAGTGTCAGGTCACACCCACAGTGGCACAACACAGGGAAGCACCATCTCCTCTCTCCTCATGCAACAAACGCCACTCCTGACACCCAAAACAGAGAAACTCTCCCCTGTGCAAGTGCACGCTACAGAGAGGACCAGTTTAGCAGGTGTGTTGATATTGGATTTTAATGGGGTCATATAGTGAAGAGTTTCCCTCATCTTTTGGTTAGGATTAGGGTCTTAAAGATGCAACATCAAAAAACAGCCTGTTTAATTTTTAGGGGGATAATAATGAAAAACTAAAAGATGGTGCTAAAAACTTGAATTACATTATATGTGGACCTTATGATGAGGCAAAAACATAAAATAATAAAAAGGATGATTTGAACCTTTAAGGCACCTCATCATAAAGTTTGTTGTTTTATTTCAAAGTCAAAGATAATGATATGCAAATGTATTTTCAGTGAGTTTTTCAAGAAGTGTTGGACAGACCTCCCCGACAAATCCACCGGAGAAAAACCCAGAGTCATCATACTTCTTACCCAGACAAGCCAAGGTGGATTTCACACAAGTAAAAACACAATTTGCAACTACACAGTTTGTATTGTATTCCTCATAGCGTGTTGTCTTGCAGACCGATACACGGCGGATCACACACATCTCTGCTGAACAGAAGAGACGCTTTAACATCAAGCTTGGGTTTGACACGTTACACAGTCTGGTGAGCACTCTCAGCTCACAGCCTAGTATAAAGGTAATACTGGTTTCATTATATCAGTCACAATAACAACAGATATATAGACAATAGTGATGCATTCGTAGCCTTCAGATGAATGTGTCGAGTTATTCATCATTACACAACTGATAGATGGAGGGATAGATCCTGTTTCCTCAGCTACCTCTTCTCTCTGTTCCTGTCTCCTCTGGTTATCGTGTGCCTCAGATCAGTAAGGCCACCACACTGCAGAAGACAGCGGAGTACATCGGTAAGATGCAGCAGGAGAGAGGTCAACTTCACGAGGAAGCTCAGAGACTCAGAGATGAGATACTAGCACTCAACTCGGCCATCAAGTGAGTGTTGTACAGTTTATATTCTATGTATGCACTTTATTCCAAGGTATAACTTTATGTGGTGGGCATTGTGTGTATGAGTTTGTGTGTGACAGAGGGTGTGATTATATTTGAATTGTGTGTTCAAATGTGTGATTGTGCTTTCTCTCTCTTGTCTAGCGTGTGTCAGCAGCAGCTTCCTGCGACGGGCGTCCCAATAACACGGCAGCGTTTTGACCTGATGAGGGAGAAGTTCAGAGAGTATGTGAGAGCTCAGACGCTGCAGAACTGGAAGTTCTGGATTGTATCCTACAGTTCTTTATCTCAAAACCTGAATCCAGTGAAATTAAACTGTTTTTACTGTATTGTTGTTGTTGTTTTTTTGTCTTTTGTTTGGTTTCATTAGTTTTTTGTTGTTGCTTTCTTTGTTTTGTTTTTGACAGGGTTTGTTTTATTTTTTTATTTTTGTTTTGGTTTGTTTTAATTTAGTTTCGTTTTCTTTTCAATTTGTTTCGTTTTCTTTTTGGTTGTGTAGTGTTGTTTTATTTTAGTTTTTTTTTGGGGGGGGGGGTTGTGGTTTTGTTTTGTTGTTTTTTCTTTTCAGTTTTTTTTGGGGGGGGTTGTGGTTTAGGTTTTGTTTGTTTTTGTTTCGGTTTGTATTTGTATTTTATTTTGTTTAATTTTGTTTTGTTTTTGTGGTTTTGTTTTATTTCCTTTGTTTTTTCTTTTCGCTTTTGTTTTTGTGGTTTTGTTTTATTTCCTTTGTTTTTTCTTTTCGTTTTTGTTTTTGTGGTTTGATTTGTTTTTTATTTTGTTTGTTTTTTCTTTTCGGTTTGTTTTGTTTTTTGTGGTTTGTTTAGGTTTTTTTTTGTTTTGGGATTTTATTTTATTATTTCATTTTATTTTGTTTTGATTTTTGTTTTGTTTTATTTTATTTTATTTTATTTTCGATTTGTTTTGTTTTTGGTTTGTTTTGTTTGATTTGTTTTGTGGTTTTGTTTTATTTCATTGTTTTTGTTTTGTTTGTTTTTTTGTGGTTTGTTTTGTTTTTTCTTTTCATTTTTTTTTGTTGTTTTTTTTGTTTTTTTTTGTTTCATTGTTTTTTTTTCTTTTCGGTTTGTTTGGTTTTTTCTTTTCGTTTTGTTTTGTGTGGTTTTTTTTTTGTTTTTTTTTAAAGCTATGGTTTGTGACCGAAAAGACAGACTTGAAATTCCTGGTAGGTTTATGGTGGTAAGCACTGTTTAAGCTTGTAAATCATTATAGCCATAATATTTACAGCATGGTTGTTGACCAATGTAGTCTTGCTGGTTAAACTGATTAAGAAGCCTGGTATGGACACCAGCTTCCAAAACACTGTACATGCTGGAGGCCAGCTATTTTGGTCTTTTTAGCCAAATTAATTTTGTTTAAATGCATGTATTCTGGTTTCCCATATTTTCCTGAAGCCATTCTTTTAGTTCAGTGTCATAATTGAGCCCCTGTTTGAATCGTATAACGGTATGGTGTCCACAGCCAGTGTAGAGGATCTGTGTCGTACCACTCTCTCCTGGCTGGACCAGCACTGCTCTCTGCCCACGCTCAGACCCAGTGAGTGTACCAGAACCTCTTTCACTAAACATCTATTTATACTGAACTTCCTAATCTTTCATATCGTATTATTGTGTTTTTAGCTTTATTCACACTGCCCACAATTCTGATTTTTTCACACTGTTCATTTAGCAAGTGATGAAATCGGATCCATATTTTGAATCTGTGTCTTCAATATACTGTGGCCCTAGAAAGTATTTGGACTTTTAAATTGCACTTAAAAATGCTTAAATCTCATTTCATAGATAAGTTGGTCAGTATTGTTAAAACAGTTTTTTGTCTCTCTCTGTTTCTAGCCATTTTGAGTTCACTTCGTCTGCTCAGCACCTCCACGTCAATCCTGTCAGACCCAATTCTGATTCCTGAACAAGCCATGCAAGCTGTCACTCAGGGACATTCATCCCACAGCTACAACCACTGACAACATGTTGTATTCTCTCAAAAGTGCAACCAATCATATCATCTATCCCATAGCTGCAAGGGTCCATGATGGTTAGGATGCTGCCATAAAAGGCAAGGCAGGTCACTAGGTTTTGGACCAGAGAGAATGACAGCACACTCTATATAATACTGCAGCCAATCATATCATCTGTCTGACAGCGGCAACCAATGACAATGCAACATACTCTCTCAAAACTCTGGCCAATGCAATGATATCACGCCTTCTAGACTTGCAACCAATGACAGTGCTCTTTTTTCTACTCTTTTTGAATTATTTTGTTTTAGTTATTTGTGTAGTAGTTTGTTTTGTTGATTTTTATTTTATTTTTTTTGGGGGGGGGGGGGTATCATTATTTATATTACAGTCGAGAGACGAAAGGAAATTATGGTTAGAAGAGAGGGGGAACAGGATCGAGATATGATTTGAACTAGATTCAAACTCACTTTGCCCACATCAGAGCACCACAGCTCAATTCATGTATATCAGAGCACTAAGCTTAGATTACTTCTGTGCAGTTCATCAGTAGTTTTTCACATGCGGTGAAAATGTTTTATATGCCTTAGTGTTTATGCCACAGCATATGTTCTCAATGGAGGCTGCGCTTTTCTTCCCATGTTATTGTTTTATAATTCCTGTAAAAATATTAAGGAATGTGAGTGTGATACAGTGAAACACCTAATCTATGACTGTTCTGTGCCTTGTTTACATTAAGACATGTGATTTCAGCTTTAAAATACACAAATAGTTGGTCTTTTAAACAAGGTGTGAATTTGTAGGACATTACTGGTTCAAAATTCAGCAATAAATGTAAAATGTGACCGTGTTTTTCCTCATTTCTTTCAGATGTTATTAAGTAACCAAACAATTTTCATGTACTTTCATGGTGTATTACTAAAATTCCGAGATGTTTGCAAGTCACTAACACCGAGTCCAATTCAAGTCTTAAATCTATTTTGGTAACACTTTTCTATACACTGCAGCAGGGTAGTTTTATACAAACCCTGTTGCAGGACAATTAATATCATGTAGTTTCAAAAAATGTATTATTTCTAGTGATTTCTTAGAAAAAGTGAGCCAAAGGCTGCACATCTTTCTTGGAAGAAGCAACAGAGAGTGCCTGAGATGCTCATTTGTATCTAAACAGTGTTACAAACTCAGATAAAATATTGATCTTTGTAGACAAATAGACTTGTGTAGTTAACTTGTGTGTGGCTCTAACTTGGAGTCAAAATCAAATTGATATTTTTTTTAACTTATGAGCAACTCTAGTCCAAGTCTCAGACTCAAGTTCCTCTACAGAAAACTCAAATATTGTTTTTAATACTTATAATAATACTTATTATTATTTAGTACCCTAGCACAATTTTTTTAGAAAAGAACTTTCAAGGCCAAAAATAAAAACATTTTTGGTTTTATTTCACTTTGTTACACTTGTGTTCCCGGTCAAAAATGACCGGCCATTGGAAATGAATGGATTAGACTTCAAAATACAGAAATATTAAGTGTTCTGAAGCATCCCAATCCTTTAGATAAGCACATATGTGGATGTGTGTTTGCTCACACAAAGTGCTCGGACATGTGCACACGCGCACACATACACACTCAATGTGTGTTGAGTGCCCTTTTGTGCATCGACTTGAGGAATATTTCAAGACCTACTCATCATATTATGTTGTGTTTGGGCTTGTTTGAATTGGGATAGTCTGCTGTAAGTTACAATATGTCATTGTCTATGTTATATGTATGTTTCAGGAAGTAATAAGGAAAAACATGACAAAAGTCAAAACACAGATCAGTTCAAAACAGAACCCTCCCCCCCAAAAGGGGTGGCTCCCGACGCCCAAATGAAGAGGATGGTACTGAGGAAAGGATATCAGGTGGACGGTCGGGGCACCATGGGATGTCTGACAGATGGTCAAGAGACTATCGAGGAGTTGGCGGACGATCAGCCGGAGGTGGAACGGGTGGAACCACTGGAGGATCAGGGATCTGAGTTCCAGGATGAGGAGCCGGAGGTGAAGCAGGCAGAGCCGCTATAGGAGCAGGGATTTGAGTTCCAAGAGGAGGATCCAGAGGTGGAGTGGGCGGAACCGCTGGAGGATCAGGGATTTGAGATTCAGGAGGAGGAGTCTCTAAGAGAGCGGATGGAACCGCTGGAGGAGGAGTTGCCGTGGTCAACCTCTGTGGCCATGAACACGGGCAGTGCCAGGGGAAAGACCTCTGTGGTCGTAAACACTGGCAGTGATAGGGGAACGACCTCCGTGGTCGTGAGCACTGGCAGTGATAGGGGAATGATCTCTGTGGTTGTGAGCACTGGCAGTGACAGGGGAACGACTTCCGTGGTTGTGAGCACAGGCAGTGATAGGGGAGTAGGAGCCCTTCTTCTCCTCCTCTTCCAGATGGCCATGAGCACTGCTGTGGGAGGCCCAGAAGGCAGAGCCGTGGGAGGCTCGAGGGGTGGAGATCTCCAGGACCACCGAGACTGGGGAGAAAGTGGTCTCCATTGAAGGGACCTCAGAGACCACTGGAGCCATAGTAGACCCCCAAAAAATTCCTCTAGGGCTGGAGCTGGTATGAAAGCTGGCTCTGGGATGGACGAGGCTTCAGGAACTGGCTCGTTGGCCGTGGAAGGCCTGGAGGAAGGAGGCCGTGGAAGGCCTGGAGGAAGGAGGCCGTGGAAGGAGGCCGTGGAAGGCCTGGAAGGAGCCGGTATGCTACATGGATTATGGGCTGTGATGGCAGGCTCGGAAGATGAAGAGAGTGGGGCCACCGGAGCGGGAAGCGGAGGGGCCTTCCTCGAGGGGTAATGGCTCACCAGCATTACTTGCACATATTCCCGAAAAGAGGTTCCCCATCTCCGGAAGAGCTGTACTCCGGTGGTAGTTCAGTCCCATACCATAGATGGATTTGAGGTAGGTGTCAGTCATTGTGGTTGTCACAGCGAATTGATAAAACTTTACTGAATATACCAGAAGAGGAAGATCCATAAACACACTCACCAGCTCCATGCTTTTGGTCGGTTCTTCTGTTGGGTACAAATGAGGGTCTAGTCTTCTGTCAGCAGTGAGCCAGGAGAGAGAAGTTAGTGAGCCCCAAATGCAGTATTTAATGAAGAAGATGAATATACAAATACATCTAACACAAGGCTTGAAGAACAAAGGAACTACAAGCTTCAAAGCTACTATGAACAAGACTAGACAAGGAATAACTGAACATGACGGTCTAAATAGGGGCACAAATGAAGGTAAACGCAAAACAGCTGAACACAATGATGGAGGACAGGTGAGGATAATGACTGGGCATCTTGGGAAATATAGTACAGAAGGCAATTTCAACATAAGAGTTTCTTGAAGACAGGGGAAAACAAAGAATAGTTTGTAACAATGTCATTGATGTTACGTTGTTAAATGTTCATGTGAAAGATTTTTAATGAAAAAAATTTATTCAATATTATGATTTATTGATTTTAGTCTATACATCATGATGCTATTGATACCACCTTAGAAAATTTGGGAAAATTCGAAATGGGTGGGGTACATATTAAGTTTAACCAATGTATTTAAAGCCAATGCATACAGTGGCCCAATAGCTGTCAAGATTTAGGAATTTGCTAAATAAATTGTAACCAGTAAAATGAAAGCCAGTGTAGAGACCCAGTGGTTGTCAATATTTAAGGGCAGGTTAATTTAAGGCACCCAATTCAGTTTGTGATAAATGACCAATATGGGTGACCATTTTATCTAGAAGGTGAGAAATACAAATGTGACTCAGGTATGAAAAAGTCTCCTGACAGACAACTTAAGGGGGTTACTTACCATGGCAACAAATGTCCATAACATGGAAGGAATCGTCAGTCACTATACACCGAAATGGTATATAATTGGATGTATACAGGCCTGTGGCCTCCATTTCTGTTTATATATTTAAGGTGCCTGCTCATTAGTTTGTTAATGGTTTGATTTACTGTGATCGAATTATTTCCCTTCAAGTAGTGCAAAATTTCAACAGTGTCCTCTCAGTTGTGTCTAGAAGGTAACCCCCCGGCCGCCTAAGTCTCGAGAGAGTCTCAGTCGCTGTTACTAAGGTTAGGTTTAGGCAAAGACATATTAAGAACTGAGAGGCCCATGGGCCGGTACACCGTGGAGGCCCCCCTTGATGTGACGAAGTTCACCTTTATGTGCTACAGGATGCTTGACAGATTTAAATGGATTTTTCAAATTGACGGAAGAAAAGTTTGGAGCAATGACTTACACGGCTAATTAAATGTTCTTTATAATTATGAACCGATCCAAAATCATGCGTTACTAATAGGGATGTGCATGGTATTCAAATACCAAAATAAATATTCAGTTATTCTGCACGTGTATAGAGGTCTTCATCCCGATCTGAGTCCAATGGTACCCAACAAACCTACAGGTTTTGGGCCAGGTTCGGGTCAGTTTTTCAAGTATGCTGTAGGATGAGTTATGGGCTGTACACACATGCGTCAAGGCCATGAAAACATGCACTGGATGGACTTCTTTGATCGTTGTGCCACAACTCACTGTTAAGTTTAAAAATACATGAATATTTATAAATTCATCTCAAGACACCTGCGTTCTGTATTACAATTCATTGTATTTTGTAATTTTGGGGGCCTGGGTAGCTCAGTGGTAAAGACACTGGCTACCACCTCTGAAGTTCACTAGTTCACTAGTTCAAATCCCAGGGTGTGCTGAGTGACTCCAGCCAGGTCTCCTAAGTGACCAAATTGGCCCTGTTGCTAGGGAGGATAGAGTCACATGGGGTAACCTCCTCGTGATCACTATAATGTGGTTAGTTCTTGGTGGAGCGCGTGGTGAGTTGAGCGTGGTTGCCACGGTGGATGGCGTGAAGCCTCCACACGTGCTATGTCTCCGTGGCAACGTGCTCAACAAGCCACATGATAAGATGTGCGGGTTGATGGTCTCAGACACGGAGGCAACTGAGGTTCGTCCTCCGCCACCCGGGCAATCACTACGTGACCACGAGGACTTAAAAGCACATTGGAAATTAGGCATTCCAAATTGGG
>NC_059346.1:3087500-3182500 GCF_019703515.2 Myxocyprinus asiaticus | reverse complement strand
CAGAAAAGGGAAAAGATAGTCATCCGCAGCTGGTTTGTCAGTAATTCCCAGGGTGCTGTTTTTATTTGAGTTTTATTTCAGCTTTTCATCAAGGTCAAATCCACTTTTCGGTGACATGAATTTGTATTTATTTGTATTTGTTTACGCTGAAAATGCTCAGCTCCCCGTATCCATAAGTCAGGCATATGTGGTGTGGTTTGAAAGCTTAGAATCTGAACTTTTCATGGATAACATCATTTCTACATTTATGTTACTTAAAATAAGAAAATATGGCCTTAAAACATCTGTGTCACAAACAAGCGCCACCTAGAGGTGATGTGATAGAAATATGAATATGAATATAAAAGTCTTTCAGATATCACTTAAATAGACAAGTCATATATCAAATGAACACTCTCATTCTCAGAAATGTGACTGTACAGATTATTGTGTTGCACTAAGTTTAAAAGATTTTCAAAAGAATCACAAAGTGAAATATGATATCTGTAAGTCATCAAATGCAAACGTCTCTTTTATGCTCCGATAACTGCTGCTGTAAGCCACAAAAACTTTATATCTGCTTTTACCTTTGGAAGTTCTCTAAAATATGAGCCATTTTTTACTTGTCTGTGAGCTTGCTTGGCTGAATAATCCAATGTTATATATTAGATGTCCAGAACACAATATGCAGTCCCACAGGAAAAGCATGCTAAACAAAACATCAGAAATATATGTTATCAAAGGGGAGGATCTCAGCTTTCTAATGACATCTAGATTGAGCTTGTAGTCCACTTAGAGGCCGAGATATTCGATGAAACAATGAAGGTGGTGCATGAACTGAAAATTAGACTGAATATCTAAAAATGAGCACATATGTGAGGGCTAAAATGCGTTATAGCGCCACCTACATTTCAAATTGGCATTTTGTTATGGAAGGTGGTAGAGGAAAAATTCTTTTTTTCTAGTGCTTGTTGCCATCTATTGGAATAAAATAAGACTATTTAGAGGGAGATGGGGTGAACAAGTAGTCTTGTAATAAGCTGGATAATGAGCAGTCAGACAGTCATTACAAAATAAACACCAACAGAACTCCGACACAAACCGGAGGTGCAAATCAGCTGTTCAGTGATTTTTTTCTTCTCACATAATTATATAATTTCAACGCAAATCAATATCTCATGTCCATTTACTAATTTATTTGGTTAGTAGCCCTGTAAAAAGTGGGATAATGTACAGTTAGCCAGTTGTTATCACAAAATAAACCCCTTAAGGATAATACTGATCACCCTGTCTGGGTTTATTTTGGGATACAAACCATCTGACTATACATTATCCCTTACTGAGCTTTCTAGATATAGCTCATGACAAGAGCAGCTCTGAGATTTTTCAAAATTTCTCCTATTGTGTTCCATAGAAGAAAGAAATCATAGGGGATTGGAACGATATTAGAGTGAATAAATGATGACAGAATGTTGTGTTTGTGTTTAAAAATTGTGAATTAGATGTCATTAACCTTTTAATGCATACCTCGGGTCTTTAGTGACCCGGGACCTCATTCCACCCCCTGTACCTCATCCATTTTTTGGAGTTATGCCAACACCTCTTTAGTATTCCTCAACTTTTCTCTTCTAATAACTGCTTAGTTACCAAAATCACATGATATATATTTCTTTGTTTATTACAAGACAAATGATTTCTATATTCATACAAATGACTACTATGTCATGTTGATTTTCTGTGTGACAGTGGTGAATTATCAGTCTCCCATATGCGTGTACATATTTGGGCAGGGCGATATGGCAAAAAAAATAATATCTCGATATTTTTCAGCCTATTGACGATATTGGATATACAGTATATCTCTGTTCTCTGATAATTATGTATTTGGTCTGAAATGGCTCAAAAGTGATTTTTTTTTTTAAATCAGAGGAACCGTAATGTTATCCAAACAGCCACTGTAGACAGACGGTGACGCCATGCGAAGGGCAGACGTGTGAGAGACAGTTTTGTAATTATTTTCATGATATAATCCGGTAAAATTCGATACACCCAGTTACACATTTACTGTTTGAGGTAAACATAACAAAGAAGTCAAAATCCTCGGGCTCTGGAGACATTAAAAGACACTTACGGGTTCAAGATTAAAGCCCAGACAGGCCTGTGGACCGGGGACTCGTTTTGGATGGCGCGGCGGGAGAAGGAATCCAGCATCAACTATCCAGCATGTCGGTGATGTTGACGAAGGTACTTGCGGACTTGGAGGATCTCGCTGTAATACATCGATCGATTACAGCGATAGAAAAAAAAATTATCTGAGCTAGTCACAAGAGTGACAGATTTTGAAAAACAAATCGATTATTTGGAGTCATCAGAGAGGGAATTAGCCACTAATCTGCCCGCGACCAAAGTTGATTTGGAACGTGTTCTTGAAAAGCTTGAAGATCTTGACAATAGAAGCCGCAGGAATAACATACGAATTGTTTGAATTCCTGAGCATGAGGAGGGCAGAGATATGGTGAAATTCCTAGATGAGCTTTTCCCGAGTCTGCTCGACATAACAGGCCACAAGCTGGAAATCGAGCGAGCTCACAGAGTCCCAGCTCACAGATCTGCTGAGGGAGGAAGGCGCCAATCGATTCTGGCCAAATTTTTGTATTCATCCGATAAAGATCTCGTGTTGCTTTCTTGGAAGAATTACAATATTTTCTTGTTCCCAAACTTTGCGAACTGCGAAGGAAGGTTATTTCTTTTCTTAAACGTAAGAAATATGATATAGTGTTTCTTCAAGAAACACATCTCTCCCGCAGGAAGCTGAAAAATTTGGGAAGATATGGGGTGGACATGTTTTCTTTAGTGTTGGCTCAAGTAAGAGCAAGGGAGTCATTATATTGATAAATAAACATTCACAATTCAAATGTCTCAAACAGATTAAAGATAAATTAGGGAGAGTCATTATTGTTTTAGCAGAAATTCAGGGGCAAAATCTGATTTTGACTAATATTTACGCATCTAACGCTGATGATCAGGGCTTTTTTATAGATCTTGAAGGGATGTTGCAAGCCGCTGGCACCCCTCATTATATAATTTTGGGAGGAGACTTGATCCTTGATCATAGTGAAGAAAAAGTGTGCAAGCCTCCTAGAACAACACTGACACTTCACAGGATGTGTAAAAATCTTGGTCTTACAGATATTTGGAGACTTTTGAACCCATCTGGTAGAGACTATAAATTTATTTCATAAGATTTATTCTAGAATAGATTTTTTTTTTTTTGATATCCAAATCCCTCATTTCATCTGTTGTTGATTGCTTAATTGGAAATATCTTAGTCTCGGATCATGCCCTGGTGAGTTTAGAGGTGATGCCACATACAGAGAAAAATAAATCATATAGTTGGCACCTTAATGTGTCCCTTTTGCAAAATCCTGATTTCCAACAAATGTTAAAGACTGAAATCAGTGTTTATATGGAGACCATCTGGTCCTCGGTATCCTCTGTGGGCGTGGCTTGGGAGGCACTTAAGGCGGTTCTTAGGGGTTGGATCATACAGTATGCCTCATTCATCAAAAAATCCAAAGCACAAGAACTCGTGGAGTTGGAAGGAAATATTAAAAGTGCAGAGGCAGGGCTGAAGCACCGTATGTCATCTGATGGCCTCAGAGAATTGACCCGATTGAAATATAGATATAATACTATTTTGTCGCAGAAAGTGGAGTTTTGGTTGTTCAGGGCAAGACAATCATACTTTGAGTCAGGGGACAAAGCAGGGAAGCTTTTGGCAAGATATATAAAGCAGAGAGAGTCTCTTTCTATCATTCCCTCAGTGAAATCTGCTGGTGGTGAAATATTTACCTCGGCTATTGATATTAATAATGCCTTTAAAGAGTTCTATCTTGATCTCTATAGTTCCTCGTCTTCGTCTACTGATGAAGATATTAGAAACTTTGTGGAACCATTAGATCTTCCTAAACTGACGACTGAGCAAAAAAACGCACTTGATTCTGAGATAACCTTGGAGGAGCTTGACGAGGTAATTCCAATATGTTTTCCTCAGTTTTTCACTAAATGAACACAAGGGAGAATGACATAAATTGATATGCACATTTATATTTTATATACAATGATACATAATAGCTTAATAAAAAGCATTATTTACCTTCATATAGTTTTTACTTAAAAATTTTTTGTGAATGAACAAGGTGGAGCTTTTATTTTGATACAGAAAGTATTGTGTGTTGTTCAGGGGTGGACTGGGAAGAGAAATCGGCCTGGGATTTTACATAGCAACTGGCCCAAAAGTTGTTGAGCATGGAGCGCTGTCCTTTTCTGCATATCGCGGCGCCGTTTTGTGGCCTGTTCTGCATAACGCGCCGGCTCATTTCAGCTTATCGCGACCCATTCGGCCCATTTCGCCGCTGGACCGCCCAGTTCTCCCGATGGCCAATCTGCCCCTGATTGGCCCCAAAGTGCGTCGGCCCACCGGGAAAATGCCCAGTATGCCAGATTACCAATCCAGCCCCGGTGTTGTTCACAATGTTCCGCATCTGGTGAAACTATTTCATCTCCTCCTTTTCTGTTATAGAGTGCCACCTTTGTAGATTTGTATAATAACTTGTAGCGGTTACTAATGTTTGGAATTGCGAATGCTTAAAACCTGCAGTACTTTCATTTCACAATGCACATGAACTTCTCTAAAAGTGCTAAAAACACGAGCCCATGAGCACTGCGCGTACACAGAATGGTGCACCTTCTGAAGTGCACACAGACATGTTTATCTGTCTTTCACTGCAGCCTTTTGCAGTTTAATAATCACATATGACCATAAAGCCATTTTGATGTTATTTTGATTAATTGTGCAGCCCTGAAGGGTTGTGAAATTAGTCTACTGATGCGCTTTATGAAACTAAATGTCCAAATAAAAAGCATTTAAAAATCATTGCGTTATACACAATATTGCGTAATTTTATATCGTCAGCAAAATCATTGCGATTATATCATTAATATTCGATATATCGCCCAGCCCTAGTACACAGTAGGCATGTAACGATACACAAATAAAAGCAAATAATTATAAGTCTTATGTAATCGCGGGTTTCTTACATTGTCACCACCACTCACCGTCTGTCGGCGGCGCCCAGCTTCGACTCCAAATGCTGCTCAAATTTCTGCCACGCCACGGAGCGCAACTCGCATATTTTCCATTAAATTCTACCCAAATCATTATCAAAGGACATAGATTATTTACTTTAGCGTTCTTCATTCTTGAACAAGGGAAAAGCTTGGTAACTTTTGTGTGTACTGTCTGCAACCTGAACCGCATCGACGTGCCCTGTGTTTGATACTTGTGCCGTGTCCTAGCCACGACGTGCTTCTCGTCAGGTGTGCGACCGCCTTGAGCGCTCAGTGCCGCCTCTACGGGGAGGAGACTGTTCTGCAGCTCTTAATACTGTGCTGCTTGGTTTACATATATACATATTATACATGTTATTTATTACTCAAGGTGGCGCTGATGTGTAAGTGATTGACTTGATTTACATTTGACATTGATATTTGATGAAGAAGCAACGTGGAAGTAAACTATAGCAAGTTAAACACATGAACAGTATGATATGACTATTGTCATCTTTGTGTACCACTGAAATTTAAGTTGTGCATCTATTTAGTCTCAATAAGTGCCTGAGAAAATGCATATGTGCATATTATGTAGCTCAATATGTGTTTGACAGCCAGTTGTGTCTCATGAAATTTCAGTGTGGAAGTAATGAATCCTATTCCTGTTTTTGTTGCATCATCTCTTTGATATATGAAAAATATAACATCCAAATATATCAGAATATATATTTTATTCTGTTATTTCCTAATCACTATCCGGAGTATGTAATATTGTTTGGCAAAACACCCATGCATTTAAGGCTTAATAGAACTATCAAACTCTACAGTGCAGTTAAAATAAAGCTGTTCTCATTTTTATTTGGATAGCACTTTTCACAACACACAATGTTTCAAAGTAGCTTTACAGAACAGAAAATGGTGCTGTAATGTCTGAAATATCTTAAAGTCCTTATTGAGCAGTTTAAATTAAAAACGTTTCACTGACCGTGTCAAGAGTCTGAACATCAATAAGACTGGGGAGCACAGAGTATTCCGATTAGCTGTGAAATTTGAGATTGACAGTAAAATATATGAGTGAATGCAATAATTTAGCACAGACGCAATTGTACCACAATAAAAAAATTAAAATAAAAATCAAGCAGTGACTAAGGGTTTTTTAAGAGCGACACATTTTTGTGCCTCAGTAAATTAAATTAAATTAAATGACAGACGTGTAATCAAAACATTCTCTTAGTTTCCCTTTTGGGGAGTAGCGTCTGTACCTTTCTGCAATAAATCCAGGTGGCAGGAAATCGAGTCTGTCTGTATCTCTCTCACCACGTTTTCTTCTTGTCTTTGCCTCCATTTGATCAAATCTGTTTCCTCCCACTGTCCTAATTCATTCAGCCGCTGTTTCCCTAAAGTACAAACACAACCTCAGGGGGCTGGATAACGTGGGTGTGTGTGTGTTCCAGCATATTTCAGTCCTCTAACTGCATGTTGGAGTGTGTGTTTACTCCTATTGCGTTCGGGTAATTTTTCACCCGGTAGAGGTAGATAATAATTTTTAAATACCACATAGATTTTAGTATGGGAACCAAACTTTGTGACTTTGTCAAGACTATAAAAATATACATAAGGCATTTTTTTTCAGATTTTTTTTATAAAATGGTTTGAGATATAACCATTTAAAAAATAAATTAAAAAGTCATGGGTCAAGTTTGACCCGGGCATCAATTGTGGCTTTACACGTGATATTATGTAGATATTTTTCTACATCTATGAATTTGATTTTTCTTATAAACACTTCACTTACATTTTGCCTCTTTCCCAAACTCTCTCACACACTTTTTTTGTCTCTCACTGGGACTGCATCTTGCAGACATGTTCACAAGTCCCTGAGGTAGAGTCAAGTCTCTAGTCTTTGGTCACAAATCCATATCAAGTCAGTTCTTTTTTTTTTGGCAATAGTTCTTTATCTGCAGCTGGTTAGTTTAATAAACCCTAAATAAGGCTAATTACATTCTGAAATAATAAAACTGACTACTTTAAGCGATTTCCTTAAATTTCCATTTATTTAAACGTGTCTAATAAAGTGCATACGGTTTTACTTCAATCATGGATTTTATGTTTATACAGTAAATAATCAATAAACTATCAATTTCATTTCAAAATTCATTATGGCTTTAAAACCCTTTATTCTATTTTGCATTTACCCTTATGAAAATGTACTGTAGTTTTTATAGTTTAAACAGTGGTATTTATTTGTAAAAAAACCATAGTAACCTCAGGTAAAACCAAGCATGGATCATCACTACCATGGTAAAATGTAACATGATTTCTATAAAACAAACTTAGGCATTTTTGTAAAGAAAAACAGTATCTTAAACACATTTAAAACTATACATTTAAAAAAAATAAAATAAACATTTATGAACTGCCATAGTTGTAACAAACATTTATGATATTCCCTCACTCCCCTAATGTAGCCTATTATAGATTTAATAGAGCTATAGTGGTAATATAATATTCATTATAAATATTTTTCTGCCTAAAATACTACTGTCAATACAGTTATTGTTACTATATAAAATTCATGATAAAGGTGGTGATGTGTGAAAAGTCTGCTAATTTATATCTGTGCATGTCAGTGTTTTCTCAGCGTCAGTGTTTGTTTTGTCGGGCCGTTCAGTGTGGTTTGAAGTTTGCACCAGATAATTCTGTACCGAATTTAAATGTTTCCGTGATTCACGCCGTGCTTCTCTCTGGTCTCGCAGCACTGTAATGATGAGCGCTGTGAGGTTGATAGCTCGACACTGCTCGAACGCATCTGCTCTGCGCTCGCGCTGCTTTGTCCATTGATCAGGGTAGTGCTTTTGATGCGTTTGCCGTTTGATATAGTTTAACAGAAAACGTCAGAAAGAGAGGGAGTAGTCGCAACGGTGGGAAAAACAGTCGCAAAATGACTTGTGTCCAGGGGCGGATTATGACTTGCAAAGGCCCCGGGGCCAGTTATCTCCAAGGGCCCCCCTTCCCTCCCACCATTTTTTTACATAGCAACTGGCCCAAAAGTTGTTGAGCGGGGGCCTCCACCCCGGGCAGTGAAGGGCCCCTGGTAGTCAAGGACCCCTGGGCACTGGCCCCATTGGCCCGGTCAGTAATCCATCCTTGTGTCCAAGTCAAGTCTCAAGTCAATTGTTTCCGAGTCTTTTTTTAGGCAGCATAAAAGTAATCCATACGACTCCAGTCGATCAATGAATGTCTTCTGAAGCAAATCGATACGTTTGTGTAAAAAATAAATAGATAATTAAAAAATTATTAACTTTTAAAAAGCGCTTCCTGCCAGCAACTGATGTGAAGCATGACGTAAGCGCATCAGCGAGAACTTCGGAAGCGGCACTTATTTACAACAGAAGAACGAACGTATATCAAATATCAATCTTTTTACCTGTATGAACAGTTAACTGTTCATACAGGTAAAATGACTTATATTAATATCATTTTAGATGATATGATTTATAATCTTGAATTCCACCAGGTCAAAATTGACCCGCAAATGTGAAAGGTGTATGTAGATTCTGAAAGCATTAGGAGGGTTAAAAGCTAAATGGAGATGTTGACTCTCAGCTGGTCTCTCTCTCTCTCTGTCTCACACAGAGAAAACAGGGTTGAGGTCTTGATTGCTTTTCAGATTTCCTGTTTTGATTAGATTCACTAGTGCTTGAATCAATTTCGATATGATTTGATTCGATTTATTTACTTTCGTAAATATATGAGTAAAGTCAGAGTAATTTGCATGTAAAACGGACCTTACTGCCAGATTCACAATCGCTTTGTACTCCCCAGATCTGTTAATAAAATGTGTGTATGCTGGTGAATTCCAAACATTTGTAAACAGTGACTTTTTTCCTCTGTGGAACACAAAAGATGTTTAGGAGAAAGTTTAGAGCACTGTTTTTTTTTCATAATGGGGAGATGGGCTCCAAAAAGAATGGAGAAGTGTAATAAAATTAGTAAATACAACTTGTGCTATAGCCAATAGAGTGCAACAGTCGGTTCTGGAAGTAAAAAATCCCTTTCAGTTTTTCCGTATTGGCAAACTGATTTTTAATATAACTTATAAACCTTTATGGATGGACCTACCGTAAGCTCCGAGGTTGTTAATCTATGGGATATGCTGCTGTTGAACCTATCAGTCTGCTGATAGCTTCAACGCTGAAAAAACATGTTTTTTTTTTTTTGTAGTGGAATTTGTCATGAAGAACTAAAATACCCATTATCCTGGAAAATCCACCAATCGGAAAATCAAAAAGTGCACCAAATGAGGTCTGCAGTGACCGCACACTCAAGTCCCAATCGAGTCGCTCTCCTTACACTCTCAAACCATGTATATATTTGTATATACAGTGCATTCAGAAAGTATTCAGACCTTCATTTTTTTACATTTTGCTGTTGCAGCATTATGCTAAAATGCTTTAAATAAAATATTTTTCACATCAATTTACACTCCATACCCCATAATGACAAAGCAAAAACAAGATTTTTGATAACTTTGCAAATTTATTAAAAAGAAAAAACTGAAATATCACGTTGAAATAAGTATTCAGACCCTTTGCTATGACACTTGAAATTTAGCTCAGGTGCATCCCATTTCTCTGGATCATCTTTGAGATGTTTCTACATTTTTATTGGAGTCCACCTGTGGCAAATTCAATTGATTGGACATGATTTGGAAAGGCACATACCTGTCTATGTAAGGTCTCACAGCTGAAAATGCATATCAGAGCAAAAACCAAGCCATGAGGTCAAAGGAACTGCCTGCAGAGCTCAGAGACAGGATTGTGTTGAGGCACAGATCTGGGGAAGGCTACAAACTTTTTTCAGCTGCATTGAAGGTTCCCGAGAGCAAAGTGGCCTCCATAATTCTTAAATGGAAGAAGTTTGGAACAACCAGGACTCTTCCTAGAGCTGGCCACCTGGCCAAACTGAGCAATCGGGGGAGAAGGGCCTTGGTAAGAGAGGTGACCAAGAACCTGATGGTCGCTCTGTTTGAGCTCCAGAGATCATGTGTGGAGATGGGAGAAACTTGCAAAAGGACAACCATCACTGCAACACTCCACCAATCTGGGCTTTATGGCAGAGTGGCCAGACGGAAGACTCTCCTCGGTGCAAGAAAGCGAAAAAGCACCTAAAGGACTCTCAGACTGTGAGAAACAAGATTCTCTGGTCTGATGAAACGAAGATTGAACTGTTTGTCCTCAATTCCAATTGTCATGTCTGGAGGAAACCAGGCACCGCTCATCACCTGCACAACACCATTCCAACGGTGATGGTGGTAGCATCATGCTGTGGGGGTGTTTTTCAGCAGCAGGGACTAAGGGACTGGTCAGGGTTGAAGGAAAGCAAAATATCGAGATATCCTTAATGATAACCTGGTCCAGAGTGCTCAGGACCTCAGACTGGGCCGAGGGTTCACCTTCCAACAAGACAATGACCCTAAGCACACAGCCAACGCAACAAAGAGGAGTAGCTTAGGGACAACTCTGTGAATGTCCTTGAGTGGCCCAGCCAGAGCCCGGACTTGAACCCAATCGAACATCTCTGGAGAGACCTGAAAATGGCTGTCCACCGACAGTCCCCATCCAACCTGACAGAGCTTGAGAGGATCTGCAGAGAAGAATGGCAGAAAATCCCCAAATCCAGGTGTTCAAAGCTTGTTGCCTCATACCCAAAATTACTTGAGGCTGTAATCGCTGCCAAAGGTGCTTCAACTAAGCACTGAGTTAAGGGTCTGAATACTTATGTCAATGCAATATTTCAGTTTTTTCTTTTTTATTTATAGTTTGAAGCTGCACTGCTCATACATTTTTCTACTGGGACAACTTAGGACACCTGTCAAAGACTTCTGTGTCTGTGAATGCATTTAAATGTGCATTATGGGTTTGAAACTCATCAAGGGATGTTCCCTCTTTCTTCTCAAGCTTTCTTGGCTGACTTCAGAGTGACAGTAATGTCTCTTTATAGAGTGTAGGTGGCTTCAAAGTCAACGTGAATATAGCAATTGTTTTGAAGAGATCTTATTTGTGATTCTTGTATCATATGGGTGTTTGAGTCCATGTAGTGGTGGGTACATCAACTCTCATCCTCTAAATAATAGAGAAGTGTGTCTGCCTCTGGAGAGCACACACACATACAAACACACACAGATCAGGTGATCTGGACTGACTCAGGTTTCCAGGTACAATAAGAACAGCCGCACTTGCGGTACCCCTCTAACATCACTGCAGCCATCTGCTACACACTTACAACTATTTGTATTGAATGGCTTAAATGTATATTTATAATCAACATTTCTTTTGGCAAATCTACCAACATGAATTATTTATTTCTCGGAGCATCGCAAAACATTCTGTGAAGGATACATGCAATGCTGCCTTAGAACTTAGCGAAAAAATAAAGGCAGCATTAAATTACTGCTTACCTTTTAAAACTGCCTTTGCATTGGCTGTTAGCCTATGATGCCTAATTATTTACACAAGGAATTAGACAGAAATGAAACGTAAACTACTGAGAACTCCATTAAGTCTCCTGAGCAATTAAAGAACAATCTGTGTGTGTGTGTGTGTGTGTGTGTGAGACGGACAGCTTGAGATTAACAGTGTCACTGACCTTCTTCTCTTCTCTCTCTCTAGAGATATTTCTGCTTTTTTATAAAGTGCACTCACACTCACTCACACACACTCAAACGTGCTGTAATTACAGGACAGATGGTGGAACTCTACAGATACCATCTGTAATGTAACAGTTATCACTATATACATCGCTGCTGCTTCTAATTAGAGATCATGTGACGTTCATTTTCTCAAGCTCCATTTATTATTAATTCTGATGCTGAATAATTAGAGAAAGAAGACAATAAAATGAACAAACATGGCATGCATCAGTGAAGAAATGAATGTTCATGATCAATCCAGACAGACAGACAGACATGGATGGATGGGCAGATGGATAGATAGATTGACAGACAGACAGAGAGATAGATATATAGATAGATAGACAGACAGATAGACAGATGGATGTATGGATCGGTAGGTAGATACAGTGCATCCGGAAAGTATTCACAACACTTCACTTTTTCCACATTTTGTTATGTTACAGCCTTATTCCAAAATGGATTAAATTCATTATTTTCCTCAAAATTCTACAAACAATACCCCATAATGACAACATGAAAGAAGTTTGTTTGAAATCTTTGCAAATTTATTAAAAATAAAAAACGAAAAAAATCACATGTACATAAGTATTCACAGCCTTTGCCATGACACTCAAAATTGAGCTCAGGTGCATCCTGTTTCCACTGATCATCCTTGAGATGTTTCTACAACTTGATTGGAGTCCACCTGTGGTAAATTCAGTTGATTGGACATGATTTGGAAAGGCACACACCTGTCTATATAAGGTCCCACAGTTAACAGTGCATGTCAGAGCACAAACCAAGCCATGAAGTCCAAGGAATTGTCTGTAGACCTCTGAGACAGGATTGTATCGAGGCACAGATCTGGGGAAGTGTACAGAAAAATTTCTGCAGCATTGAAGGTCCCAATGAGCACAGTGGCCTCCATCATCCGTAAATGGAAGAAGCTTGGAACCACCAGGACTCTTCCTAGAGCTGGCCGTCCGGCCAAACTGAGCGATTGGGGGAGAAGGGCCTTAGTCAGGGAGGTGACCAAGAACCCGATGGTCACTCTGACAGAGCTCCAGCATTTCTCTGTGGAGAGAGGAGAACCTTCCAGAAGAACAACCATCTCTGCAGCACTCCACCAATCAGGCCTGTATGGTAGAGTGGCCAGACGGAAGCCACTCCTCAGTAAAAGGCACATGACAGCCCGGCTGGAGTTTGCCAAAAGGCACCTGAAGGACTCTCAGGCCATGAGAAACAAAGATTGAACTCTTTGGCCTGAATGGCTAGCGTCATGTCTGGAGGAAACCAGGCACCGCTCATCACCTGGCCAATACCATCCCTACAGTGAAGCATGGTGGTGGCAACATCACCATCCAGCGGCAGGAACTGGGAGACTAGTCAGGATCCAGGGAAAGATGAATGCAGCAATGTACAGAGACATCCTTGATGAAAACCTGCTCCAGAGCACTCTGGACCTCAGACTGGGGCGAAGGTTCATCTTCCAACAGGACAACGACCCTAAGTACACAGCCAAGACAACAAAGGAGTGGCTACAGGACAACTCTGTGAATGTCCTTGAGTGGCCCAGCCAGAGCCCAGACTTGAACCCGATTGAACATCTCTGGAGAGATCTGAAAATGGCTGTGCACCGACACTCCCCATCCAACCTGATGGAGCTTGAGAGGTCCTGCAAAGAAGAATGGGAGAAACTGCCCAAAAATAGGTGTGCCAAGCTTGTAGCATCATACTCAAAAAGACTTGAGGCTGTAATTAGTGCCAAAGGTGCTTCAACAAAGTATTGAGCAAAGGCTGTGAATACTTATGTACATGTGATTTTTTTTTTTCTTTTCGTTTTTTATTTTTAATAAATTTGCAAAGATTTCAAACAAACTTCTTTCACGTTGTCATTATGGGGTATTGTTTGTAGAACTTTGAGGAAAATAATGAATTTAATCCATTTTGGAATAAGGCTGTAACATAACAAAATGTGGAAAAAGTGAAGCGCTGTGAATACTTTTTGGATGCACTTTAGATGGATGAATGGATGGGTGGAAGGATGGATGGATTGGTAGGTAGATAGATAGATAGATGGACAGACAGACAGATAGATAGATAGATAGATTCAAGTACAAGTACTACGATCATTTACCATTGCGAACGTGAACACAGAGAATGTTTCTCTGCTGTTTTGTTTGTCTATCACTTTTTTCTGTGTACATCTCTTTTTCAGAAATCTGTTTTCTTTCTTGTCTCCTCTATTGTGTCTCAGCTTTGCTTTCGTTGTCTGTCAGTGTAATCCATCCCCAATTGGATGCCCTTCGTACTCTTCAATGCAATTATTTTATTAAATCTAATTCATAGCACATCCCTATTGATGTCAGCACAGTCTAATCACAGATCTGCTCTGGTCAGGCACAAGGAAATGACGGATCTTGAAGGTTATGATGTGTGTGCTCTCAGGAATAGATAGCCGGCACATTACTCACATTCCATGATTGAACTTAATGACACCCTTCAGAGTAATTCGAGTGCCCTTTATAGAATGGATCTCAGAATTATTACACTTGGAATTTTCAAAAACATGGCTTTAAAAATTGGCCTAGGCTCACAGGAAAAGACCAGAAAATTCACTGTTTTCCATTTTTTATTCTTTTCTGAATCAGAATCCTGACGTGTAGAGTAAATGGCCAACTCTTCAACAGAAATTGATTTTGTGTTGCGTTCACTCGCTTTTTTCTGAGTATCTCACACTTCAAATGCAGCCAGAGCCAAGAGCACTTACTCAATGTTCCGCTCTCGGTGCTTGGTAACACGCCAAATAAACCAATATTCCCACTAAAGAGTGGCATGTGGTAGAGCACTGAAATGAAGAGCCAAAGAGACTTCTCAAACATGGTCTCATAAAATCACGTTTCTATACCTACATGTTTGCAAACTGATTTTTATTTGCCAGTTTCCTAGAGGCGCTACAACAACAATTACTTTTATACACTTTCACACAAATCAAAAGTAAAATGGCAGATTATCAGTTCATAAACTCTTACTTCTCACTCTGTTCCTCACACAATGCTATCTTATGACATATAAACAATTTTACTGTAGTGCATGACTCATTTTAATGTTTACATTACATAACCACCAACATTTATAAGCTTGCTTGAGTGTGATTAAATTACGCGTTAGTTTAACTGATAGAGTGTTGCACTCAGCGATGCAAAAGACCGGGGTACGAGTCCTGAAGAACACACGAGTCGACACGTGAGCCTAAAGTGTCATAGAAGCACCACAAAATGACGTGGTTGTGTTTTTCGTCTCACATTTGCATTTTCTGACACTATCGGTTAGGTTTAAGGTTTATGGTAGGGAGGTTTTGTTCATTTACAACTCGATAGTTCATTAACCTTAAACACCTTAAAAACCTCTCCTGTTTCAGAGAACATTTAACTTGCATTCAGTGACACAGTGAACATTTCTCACAGGCTCACATTCTAAATCTTGTCAGCCTCTCTTCACAATATGACAGTGTAACAGGGTAAAATGGAAAGGAGGAGGCGAGAACTGAACGAAGCATCAAAGTAATATTTAATTTAACGAAAAGACACAAACATAAACACATACAGGGCAGCTGCCTATAACTCTCTCTCTCTCTTGAACTGCCACCTCCGGCAGCTTTTATCCCTCTCGTTGGCTTGATTAGCCTGATTAGGGGCCGGGCGTTCGTCATCATGGCCCGGCCCCGCCCTCCTCCTTGCCACACTCCTCCCTCCTTTCCCTCAGGCCGGGAGCCCCCGGCATTACGTACATCCGGAGGGGGGGTGTGCCCTCCCAGCCTGCCGGCAGGTCTTCCCCACCTTCTCGGACCTGGGAGGGAGACAAGGGGAGGGAAAAACAACAACAAAAAAAATAAGAGAGGGAAAGGTCAACGCAGAGCAACAGTGAGAGAGAGAGAGAAGAGAGAGGAAAAACTTACTCGCCGGTTCCCAGACACGCCGTTGCTTGGTCCTCGATCACTCCTCCACCCTCTGGCAGACAACAGCCGCTCCTCCCCAGGCAGACCGGAGCCAGTCCTCCGACCCCTGGTGGACGGAACACCTCTCCGCATTTTGGTGGCCGGTATGGAGCTCCTCTGTCCCTGGCAGCGGCTCTACCACTCCAGGCGGTCGGCAGCGAGCCCCTCCTCCCCTCACGGACGGCGGCCGTTCTTCCGGCCCCGCTGCATTTTGGCAGCCGGTAGGGAACTCCTCCGCCCCTGGCAGCGTCCCCACTGCTCCAGGAGGCCGGCAGTGAGCCCCTCCTCCCCTCAGGGATGGCGGCCATTTCTGTTTGTCCAGGCAGTCGGTAGCAACTCCTCTGTCCCCCGGCGGATTGCCGTGGCTGCTCCTTTGGGGTGGATGGTAGTGGTGAGGACTCTACAACGCGCATCCCTCCTCCTTCCCGGGTTTCGGCATCAATGTAACAGGGTAAAATGGAAAGGAGGAGGCGAGAACAGGACGAAGCATCAAAGTAATATTTAATTAAACGAAAACACACAAACATAAACACATACAGGGCAGCTGCCTGTAACTCTCTCTCTCCCTTGGCGGCCTTTATCCCTCTCGTTGGGCATGCGTCATCACGGCCCGGCCCCGCCATCCTCCTTGCCATTGACAGTTTTAAATTATTTTTTATTTTTTTTGTGTATATATGTTTTATGTTTATAAGAATTAGTCCCTCTCACTTATAATGGTTCCTACGCCCCTGGTTAAACAACAACTGGCTAGTTGATTAGTGAATTTGACTACTGAGTTTCTAGTTTTTTTTTTACTGTTTCTTATCTTAAATATTTTAGCAGTGATGCTATGAAGGGGATGAATTTAGAAATGTAACATCTCTGAGATGCCTTTATTGTGCAAAAATAGGATGTACTCTTGCATTTAAAAACAGGTAGGCAGAGCACAACAGGATGCATTGATCTCAAGGTATGTTTTTAAAAGTTGAACTTTTGCCATTGAGCAGTGCTGCTTTAGAAAAATGTGTGCTTTACACTCTGTTTGATCTCATATATTGTGCTATTTGTTGTGTTTGCCTCCTTTCTTGAAACTGCAGAGAAGAGAACATTCAAGGTCAAATGTTGCCAGCCTCAGGACTGTAACTCCAAATGTTTTTCTCGCTCTATTACATTTGTAGGCAGACACAGCAGGAAGTGGCCACATCTTTTGAAGTGCAGTGCAGTATATGATTGTGTATAAAGTTGCAGTCATTGCTCATAAAGGTAGATCTGTTTGCTGTTTGGAAAGACACTTGAGAACTACTAGTTTACTTAAAAAGCTGATATTTTTCAATACTGCTGGTATGCTGAGTGGGTTTATGAACTTTTTTTTACTCTAAAGCAACCTGGCTTTAATGCATTTTCACTTGCACACCACTTTATCTTAAAAGGGTAGTTCACCCAAAATGTTTAAATTCTGTCTTCATTTATTTACCTTCATGTTGTTCCAAACCTGTATGACTTGCTGTCTTCTGTAGAACACATATTAAACATTTTATTTTTCACCCTGCAAAACCATGATTTGCTGCTTAGTATTGTTAGTCGGTGACAGGTAGTATTGGTGGAGGTACGTTCTTATCATATAGAGCTTTTTTTGGACAAAAATTTGTAGATGCCACTGCCAACAAGATACAGTGGCAAGAATGATCATTCAAACATTCATAGTGTAGGTTGGAACAAGTATGTGAACCCTCAGGCTAATGACGTCAGGAGTTGGCAAACCTGGCATTCAGTTAATTAAACGAGATTGGAGGTGTGGGTTAGAGCTGCTTTGACTTATAAAAAGCACTCAAACATTTTGAGTTTGCTATTCACAAGAAGTATCTGCTGACATGGACCATGCCTTGCAAAAAATAGATCTTAGAAGACATTTGCTTTGCATAAAGCTGGAAAGGGTTACAAAGTTATCTCGAAGACCTTAGATATTCATCTGTCTACAGTTAGACAAATAGTCTATAAATGGAGATGATTTAGTACTGTGGGTACTCTCTCTAGAAGTGGCCGTCCAGCCAACATGTCTCAAAGGGCACACCGTAGAATGCTCAATGAGGTAAAAAAGAACCCTAGAGTGACAGCCAAAGACTTGAAGGAATCATTGGAACTGGTTAACATCTCTGTTCATGAGTCTACTATACAGAAAGCATTAAATAGGCATGGCAATCCACCTTTTGGAGTGGCCCAGTCAGAGCCCAGACCTTAACCCAATAGAAATGCTGTGGAATGACCTCAAGAGAGACTTTCACACCAGACATCCTAAGAATATGGCTGAGCTGAAGCAGTTCTGTAAGGAAGAATGGTCCAGAATTCCTTCTGAATGTTGTGCAGGTCTAATCTGCAGCTACTGGAAACACTTGGTTGAGATTATTGCTCCCAAAGGAGGATCAACCAGTTATTAAATCCAAGGGTTCCACCTATCTTTTCCACAGAACTGTGAATGTTTAATGGGATGTGTTCAATAAAGACATGAAAGATTATATTTGTTTGTGTGTTGTTAGCTTAAGCACATTGTGTTTGTCTATACTTGTGACTTTGATGAAGATGAGATCACATTTTATGACCAATTAATGCAGAAAACCAGCTTATTCCTAAGGGTTCACATACTTTTTCTTGCCACTGTGAGTAATCATTATTTTTGGTAAATTTTCCTGGAAGAGAAAGTGCATATATGTATACATATACCAACATACACCGATCAGCCACAACATTAAAATTACCTGCCTAATATTGTGTATGTTCCCCTCGTGCCACCAAAACAGTGCCAACCTGTATCTCAGAATTGCATTCCGAGATGATATTCTTCTCACTACAGTTGTACAGAGTTACCGTAGACTTTGTCAGTTCGACCATTCTCTATTGACCTCTCTCATCATCAGTAAGGCATGTACTCCCACAGAATTGCCGCTCACTGGATGTTTTTTTTTTTTTGTCACCATTTGGAGTAAATTCTAGAGACTGTTGTGTGTGTGAAAATCCTAGGAGATCAGCAGTTACAGAAATACTCAAACCAGCCCATCTGACACCAACCATCATGCCACAGTACAAATCACTGAGATCAAATGTTTTCCGCATTCTGATTAACTGAAGCTCCTGACCCGTATCTGCTTGATTTTATACACTGCACTGCTGCCACATGATTGGCTGATTAGATAATTGCATGATGATTGTTGGTGCCAGACGGGCTGGTTTAAGTATTTCTGTAACTACTGATCTCCTGGGATTTTCACAAACCACTGTCTCTAGAATTTACTCAGAATGGTGCCAAAAACAAAATAACATCCAGTGAGCGGCAGTTCTGTGGACGGAAACACCTTGTTGATGAGAGAGGTCAACAGAGAATGGCCAGACTGGTTTGAACTGACGAAGTCTACGGTAACTTAGATAACCGCTCTGTACAATTGTGGTGAGAAGAATATCATCTCAGAATGTTATTCTGAGATGCAGGTTGGCGCTGTTTTGGCAGCACAAGAGGGACCTACACAATATTAGGCAGATGGTTTTAATGTTGTGGCTGATTGGTGTATATATACAGTATACATCTATGTATATATATATAGTGTTGTCACGATACTAACATTTCAGTAGACGGTACCGATACCAGTGAAATTTCACAGTTCTCGATACCAGTTTTGATACCTTAGCAAAAATATGCTAATATGGTAACGTGCTTTAGCCTATTTAAATTTAGATACATTTCAATTTCAATGTAAATAATGCATTAAAATAAATGAATGTTTTCTTCAAGTGTTTCTCAATTAAGTGTGCATTGTGTTTTTAAGTAGGACCCTACTAAAATTTGTTTACATTTTTTTCCAAATCCTTTTTTTTCCTTTTTTAAATTAGTTTTCTAGAAGGTTTAATCATACAAATGGTGTCTAATCAAATTCTTAAAACTTTTAAAAACTTTTAACAAGTAAAACAAAGAACAATTACTTTTCAACACACCAATGCATTTTAACAATTTTATTCAGTACAATAACTCTTGTTTGTGATATATTGCTTAATTACTATAATTATTATTGCTTATTATTATTATTAATATTTCTACAATTAATATTATATTTTACTATAGAGTTGTAATATATTTCTGTTTCAATTTCTTCAATTTCAGGCGTCTAGCATTTATTTTGACGTGTGGTTTGATGGAAGCTTTACTTTTTTCTTCTGACGGATAAACAGTTCGCTACATGGCTCAGTGTGATCATTAAAGCGCAAATGCTGTGATTTAATTATATAAATATATAGTCTGTATGTGCTTGACATTGGATTAGTGCTCTGTTTTTTATCTCATACAACGTGAATGATTCTCAATGCCAGTGGAGTTCTCAGTGTATGAGCGGTCTGCTTCACACATTCATTTAAAGCTCATGCAGCTCAAATACAGTCTAAGATTGCACCATTTCGCAGTATAATAATCACACTTGGACATATCACGATTTAAATTTTTGTGCATCTCAGTTTAAAAGGATTAATGGAGCACACGCTCAAATAAGCGTGTGACCATTTAAAAGCAGCTGTGTGTCAGTCTGACAGCACTCTGGGACCAAATTAAGTCAGTGCTCGGAACTTCTATCAGAAAGACTTGCAGACTTGGTAAAGCTGACATGAAATTTATTTGATGAAATTATATTGAACCACAGAATATATTTTCTGTTTTGGCGTAAGCCCTCTCTGGAGGTCTGATGAGATTGCTACTCAAACCGTCAGATCCTGCCGGAGTTAGGAGGCAGGGGGCGAGGAGCTTACCCCAAAAGCAGAAGCCAGATACTAGAGAAGGAGTTCCAGATGAGTTACGAATCGAGTCTTCTTGGCTGAAGTTCCGTTGTGAACAAGAGAAAAGTAGATGTGATAACTGAATATACAATGGTGCATGAATTATGCAATATCCCAAGCATGGTTGTGCGATACCTTAGCGATAGGATAAGCCGTGCTTGCGTTTGCTGATGACCCTTATGAGAAAGGGGGCATGGTTCATGTGATTTCCTTGCTTGAGGATAGCCATGCTTGCATATGAACATTAATTGTGGGATATCTTTCAGAGAATGGACAACGTTTCGTTTGAGCCCTATGATGGGGCGACAGAACGTATGGTATGAGCCCTGCAACGAGGGTGACCATTGATTATGCAATATCTTTGCCAGAGGAAGAACAATGTGCATAAAGCCCTACAATAAGTGCAGCATTGTTGTGCAATACCCTTTGTTAAAAGGTAAACAACGTTTGATTATGAGCCCCCCTACGAGAGCAGACGATGTTTGTGGAATATCTTTGCCAAAAGATGAACAACGTAGCAAAAAGCCCTACGATAAGGGCGACGTTGTTGTGCAATACCCTTTGTTGAAAGATGACAACGTTTGATTATGAGCCCTCCGACGAGGGTGGACGTTGTTTGTGTAATATCTTTGCCAAAAGATGAACAATGTAGTATAAAGTCAAGTCATTTTTATTTGAATAGCACTTTTCACAACATACGTTATTTCAAAGCAGCTTTACAGAAAATCATGCATTAACAAAAAAATTTACTGTAATATCTATAAAGTCTTAGAGTCATCATTGTGTAGTTTGATTAAGTATGATTGTAAATTGTGTATAAAAATAGATAATTAAATATTTAATAATAATAATTGTATTTAGAACCCCAGTGAGCAAGCCAAAGGCGACTGTGGCAAGGAACACAAAACTCCATAAGATTTTGGTTAATGGAGAAAAATAACCTTGGGAGAAACCAGGGCCAATATGAGTTATTTATGTGCAGTGCAAGTCATGATTTGAAATTAGTAAGCTAAGTAAGTGTTAAGGGCCAGTGTTTAAACAAAGATTTTGTATGAACTGTAAGATTAATGACTAATGTCTTTGAAGTTCATCTTGGATTAACTGCAGAAGTTCACATAGATGCATTATCCTTTGTTAGTTGGCTGATAAAGGCTTTTGTTGGCAATTAATTGATAATCTATATATTCCATTTTAAGAGTGTAGTCCATCATTAGACCAAGGTGATGCAGGCCGAGATCAGTGAGGTGCATCACGGTTCAAACGGCAGGCCATTTCGGTGAGTTCTATCCTAAGTCCAAGGTTCAGGCAATGGCATATGAAGTATTCCATGTCTTATGGTTGGAGTTGGCATCAGTTCATCCCCTGAAGTCCATCGTAATAGACTGAAGTGATGTCTGGCTGGCACCGGCTGCATTTAGTCGTCATCACTCAGAGACACGTAGCAGTGGAGTTCCACACAAAGCAGGAACAGAGCTGGATCTGGATCTTGAGACCGTAATGTTGGAGGGGTCAGATGCAAAATATGAACTAGTTTGAAGATATTTAACCATGGAGGTGTAGGCGCAGAATGAGCTGGTGATTATAGATATTATTATGCTATAACTGCACCCCGAGTGGTCTGTTTTGGAGTGTTTGAGAAAAAGGGGAGAAAGGAGCGTGGACTGGGCGAGTCCTTTCTGCATGAGTTTTAGCGGAATCTAAAAGGGGGATGAGTGAGGGGCTTAGTCCGGCAGAAGGTCCGAAAGGTGCTGGCAGGGGACAGGAAGTATGCTGGCGGGGGAACATAGTCGATGAAACTCCTGAAAACGAGATAGAGCCAGCGATTGAATTGAAATAACCCGGGAATGTGCTCAGCTGAGAGAATGAAGTGCAGTTGATGCTCTGCAATGTCAAATATCTCAATTGGGGCATAATGAGCCTGGAGGAGGACCGACCATATAAATGATCGCAACGGCAGTGGTGTTGTCGCAAAAACGATGACACGTTTGCGTGCCCAGAGGGGACCCCATAATACGCTGGTGACGACCATGGGGTAAATTTAAGATGCGGATGAAGGGGAGCTGAACACGAGTGTGAGAGATTTGTCTGGCCATTTCTCTGGAAACCTTGTTCCTATAATGTAGCCTCCAAGACCTACAGAGGTGCGTCTGTGAAAAAGTACATGCTGTCTGAGGTTTTAGGGTTTTCGTTATGGAAAAGAGAAATTCTGTTCCAGTGATTTAGTAATGGGGACCAAAACTGGAGGTCCAATCAGCAGCCGTCGTCAATAGATATGTTGTCAGAGTTATCAACGGAAAGGGCTAGTGTGAGGAGGCGTGAGATGGAGCGGCCTTGATGAATGCTGTGCATGGCGAAAAATGCAATGCAGTAATACAGAAATGCAATGAGCGGAGCCTACCGCTAAGTGTCAAAGGCGCGCAACAACAAGTGTCACTTCCTTATTTGGAGAACGCTGAAGTAGACATATGAAGTAAGAAACACTTTGTGATTTAATGTGCGATAGGAGTGAGCAACAAAACAAGGCATCATCTTAACTGAATGGAATATTAAGACCCCATCCGCAAAGTACTTATGCATGATGACATACTTGAATAATAGATCTTGATTTCCCGATAGGGGTACACTTGGGCATGCAACACGGTGAATGAATTAGCATTGTGAACCTTAAACTCAAATACCTGCATAGCACGGCCGTCACGATGTGAAATGCATGATCGTACCGTGAACTATGAGAACCGAATTCTCTACTGAAGTGAAATATTGCCGCTTGAATTTGATATTGATGCAGATTAGGGTTATGATGCACAGACAACACTGGCAGCAGAAAGTCTAAAACCCATAAACCATCCTCTAAATGCATTTGATGAAGATGATTGAGAACTTGAGGTGATGATTTTTGACGGACTTGGCGAGGAGCATGCACCTTCCAGCACAGGTCGTGCATTTCGGTTGTGGTAGATGCGATGGCTCGACTGAGGGAGGTCTCCTACATGACTGAGATATGAATGAATCGTTTTGCTGATCGTTTATGCCCGTGGTTTGATGTGGAGCAGAAAGTTGTGATGGAAGGTGGGCTTCCCAAGATGTTATGTATGAGCTGGATCACCTGTGGCCTGGGGAGATCGGGTTGACGGAGATGCCTTGTTAACATTTCTATTAGCATTCTAAGAGGGCCGCGATCCCACTGAGACTCAGACGCGCACTGCGATGAGGAGCTGCTGCTCTTGGATATAAGGTGAGGAGCAAGTGACTAAATTCATGTCCAGAGCTGGGAATTAGCTTGTCGGGCAGCGAAGCTGACTCGACATCGGACATAGTAAGTTGTAGAATGAATTGCCGTGTTGGCACACGGAAAGCAGGCACTTAAAGCAATGGCTGATATATGATTGGCTAGGATCTAACTAGATAATGGCGTGATGATGTACAGCTGCGAGTCTCCGCTAGAACTACGCTTACACTTACATTACCGGTACTGCACAAACACTGGTATCGTGACATCTTTTTTATTTTAGTACCGACTTGGTACCGAAGTACCAAGTACTTTTGACAACACTATATATATATATATATACAGTATATATAGGGATGTCCCGATACCATTTTTTGAGAATGAGTACCAGCCAATACAGAGTCCGATACATGTTTTAGTTGTATTTTTTCTGAATTCTATGTCAACAGTTTATTTACATTTTATCATCAAAATGGCATTTAAATAAATTAATTCATTAAAACTTTAATCAAATGAAAATAGAACAATTCATTTTTAATATAATATTGTATTATTTTTTATCAAATAAAGTGATTTTATACAAAATCTAACAGCACAATCCAAAATACAACATTGGAGTTATTTTTGTAAATAAAGTGCTGCGTAACAGAGCTTTACAGATGTGAGATATTGCTTAAACATTATACAATACTATTATACTATTGATTTATTATTATTATTATTATTATTATTATTATTAGTAGTAGTAGTAGTAGTAGTAGTAGTAGTATTACAGTAGATATTACATAATTATACTGTAGTGATCTATTTCTGTCATACTTTTTTCTATTAAAATTTAGCTTTTATTTTGGCGGAGCATTTACTTTAAAGTGTTTCTGTGTTGCTATGATGGTAGCTTCTCAATCCGGAAAAGACGGTTGCTACGTGACCCAATGTGATTATTAAACCATAAAAAGCTGCTATTTAATTAAATAAATATATAGTCTGTATATGCCTGTAAAAAGTGAATTAACGCTCTGCTCACTGTCATCTGTTACAAAAAGAGTGTGCGATGCTCATGATGCCGTTTTCCATGTATGAGTCAAGGATCTCTAAAAAGTATGAGCACTTTGTGTCTTTATGTCGGCACAACACTGGCTCCACGCATTCACAGACACTCACATTTGAAGCACGCAGCACATGCAAACCATATATTTATCTCATTAAATCGTAACTTTTGCAGTTAAATAATCTCACTAGGCATGATTTTAATTTGTGTGCTGCATGTTTATGTAATGACATTTGTATGCCAGATGGTATCAGTTTTTGGTATCAGAGATTTTTACGAACACTAGTACAAGTACATGAGCACGGTATCGGACCTTATTCCAATATCAGTATAGGGACATCCCTAATATTTATACAGTATATATATATATATATATATATATATATATATATATATATAATATATATACAGGTGCATCTCAATAAATTAGAATGTCGTGGAAAAGTTCATTTATTTCAGTAATTCAACTCAAATTGTGAAACTCGTGTATTAAATAAATTCAGTGCACACAGACTGAAGTAGTTTAAGTCTTTGGTTCTTTTAATTGTGATGATTTTGGCTCACATTTAACAAAAACCCACCAATTCACTAGCGGAGCAGAGAAACATGCTGAGGCAGGGAATAACAAAATCTCACTGTCTCTCTCCTTCAGGCATTACCGCATACTAAGTAAGGATGATATGTGTCACAATACACTCACAGTTAACATGCAGAATGCGTGTGTATGTGCCGTGTATCTCCCTCATCCCTATGTATCTCCCTCATGCCGTGCCAACCACATGCATGTTGTGGAAGTGTTTGGACAATATGTATGTGATGGATGTTATGTGTGTTTTTCACAGAATATATGTGTGAAGCTATAAACAAAAAGTAGTAAACTACGTTGATGTTAAAGGACAACTATTATTATTATTATTTTTTAAATATAACCAAATTCCAAAAAAGTCTAACCAAGTGCTAAATGCAAATGAAAATTGGCTTTAGCAAGCCATTTAAAAAAAAAGTTTTTATTAGACTAAGTTAGAGGTTTTCAAACTTTTTGATGACAAGAACCCCCAAATATGACAATCACCTGGTGAGGGACCCCCTCCTTAAATACATAAAGGTTGCTATACATTTACACAAGTAAAAAAATAAATAAAAAAGTGTGATATAATAAAGAGATTTTTATTTTATTTTACTAGTGCCAAAATAAATTATTAAAATATTATATGTAGGGTTGCGGTGATGTATTGGTGACCATATTTATTATCTGTAGAAATGCACCATATTTATCGGCCAATTATTGAACAAATTAAAACCATCGGCTATAACCATCAATATAAACCACCAATATAAACCATCTTTCATGCTTATGATCACAAAAGAATTAAAATGCTGAAAAACTGAAAAACTGATGGTTTATTTATAATTAATTACTAGGGCTGTCAGTCGATTATTTTTTTAAAAAAATTGCGATTAATCAAATTTTTTTCGTTAATTGCAATTAATCGCAGATTTTGAAAGTGCTGAAATTTGACACCATACACACTTTTCCTGTCAAAATGCATTTATTTCCATCTTAGGAAAGAAAACAAAACAATGTGTTTTACAGTATAATGCTTTATTAAAATTTTCCAAACAAAGACTTCCGCAGTATAAAGATAGAAATGCACTAAAATATCACCAATTCAAGTAACATTAAATGTTTCCCAAAGTCTAACTGGGAGTTTGACTAATTGAAAGAACTAGTCCTCACATAGTTTGCATATTCATTGCAATGGGAATTAAATCTCTTAAAATCTCATCCTCCACAATATTAGTCTGTGACTATCCCCTTTCCTACAGTAATCCTGAAGCTCTATTAATTACATACATTTATTGTGTTGTATTAAGTTTATAATAATTTTTATGTGTGTAATGTAAATTAATACCTACTATAAAATGTGAGTTCTATTGTTTAGAACTGCAAAAACATAGGTGCAAAAATGTTTTAGAAGTGCAAAATAAACTTTTTCACCCCACATAAATTGTCATGTTATAAATGTATATCTTTTTATCTTTTTATCTTCTATTTATCTTTCATTGTGGCTCTCTTAAAATGTTTTGCACCTCTTTGTACATTATTTTAAAAAGGATAATTCCAAAGCAAAACAATATATATATATATATATATATATATATATATATATATATATATATATATATATATATGTGTGTGTGTGTGTGTGTGTGTGTGTGTGTGTGTGTGTGTGTGTGTGTGTGTGTGTTAAAATCAGTATATATAGCAGCCAAAAATGTCATATCGTTGCTTCCCTAATTATCTGTAAAATATTTAGCCTACTTTGTAGTTGACAGCATATATTTTTTTGTAACCAATAATTGAGTAAAGTTAAATGTAGTGCTGGGTAAAAATATAGATTTTCCGATGCATCGTGATCTTCATTTATACGATATCGATATCGATTCTTAAATCCCAAGATTAATCTTTTACTCTCACGCTATGCAACTAAAAATGTCTATTATTAGCCACTGGCTAGTAAATCTTCAGATTTCACTTACCAGTGATTGAGTATTATAGTGGAGAAAAAGTTATAAGCACAGAAGCACTTTCACTGCATTTTGAGAGTAAAAGTTTGGTTTAACTTGTTCTGTGTGTCCAAAGACGAGATCCACAGATCCATATGTCATTTAATAATTTCTCTTTTAATAATTTACAGTCAGTTGTTGATGTTAAAAACAGTTAAAAACAATGACAGAAAATAAACCTTTAAGGTTACGCTTTCCATGAAGCCCATATTTATAATGCATTAGTAATGTTTCATAATACTCTTTATAATATGTTATAACTTCTGATAAATAATTATTATTACAGTTATAATACATTATAAGACTTCCCCTATTCATAGCTATACCTTTGAGTATAATGCATTATAAACACAAGCACACTTTGTAACAGTATTACAAATATATATAATACATATATACACTGGCGGCCAAAAGTTTGGAATAATGTACAGATTTTGCTGTTTTGGGAGGAAATTGGTGCTTTAATTCACCAAAGTGGCATTCAGCTGATCACAAAATATAGTCAGGACATTACTGATGTAAAAAACAGCACCATCACTATTTGAAAAAAGTCATTTTTGATCAAATCTAGACAGCAGCCATCACTCCAACACCTTATCCTTGAGTAATCATGATAAATTGCTCATTTGGTGCTAGAAAATCACTTGCCATTATATCAAACACAGTTGAAAGATATTTGGTTCATTAAATGAAGCTTAACATTGTCTTTGTGTTTGTTTCTGAGTTGCCACAGTATGCAATAGACTGGCATGTCTTAAGGTCAACATTCAACATATAAACATTCTTAAGATATTTTTAAGTGGTTATCAGACATTACAAGTCATGCTGGAAGTTATATAAAATACATATGCACAAAATTCAGAATAACACACAGTCAATGTAAATTTTGAGATATTACAAAAAACGCTTGTAAAGCTACAAGGTTATAAAGGCTACAAGGTTTTTCCTGAGAAAAAAATATGTATGTTGATCACACATGTAGCCAATCTTTTCCTATTAACATTTATTATTGATTCATATAGTTGACAAAGAAAAACAAAACAAATATACATTGAATCAACATTTAACTCCCTCTACTACCCCTTCCCCTCCCCAATCACCAACCCCACCCCGACCCCCAACGAACATCCCCTTGGTCACACATAAGTACACACACACACACAAACACACACACACACACACACACACACACACACACACACACACACACAAAATGACAAATAAAAATAAAATAAAATAAAGAATAAAATAAATTAAAAAAAGTATATAATACTATAAAAAAATAGTATATAACACCCACTCACCCTGCCCACTACCTTTTTGAACTGTTGCCTTCTGGCCGACGCTTCAGAGCTCTGAGCACCAGAAACGTCAGTCACAGGAACAGATTTTTACCTCAGGCTATCCATCTCATGAACAGTTAAAACTGCCCCATTGAGCAATAACTTTGTGCAATACACAGTTTAGTCTATTTATATCATCCAAAACATCCTACCTCTTCTGCCATTTACATTCCCTTGCACTGTACATAACCGATTTGTATTTAGATTTGCACTACGTATGTGTATGTGTGTATGTATGTATATGTATATGTGTATATGTACTGTATGTATATATATATATATATATATATATATATATATGTATGTGTGTATGTGTATGTATGCATGTATGTATATGTATGTATATATATTCATATATATGTATGTGTGTGTATATGTACTGTATGTATATATATATATATATATACATACAGTACATATACACACACATACATATATATGAATATATATACATACATATACATACATGCATACATACACATACATACACACATACATATATACATAACTTCACATACGTCCATAAAGTGTTATGTAGGTTGTTTATTGTTGAGTTTTTGCACATCTGTGTTGCATTCGGTAGTTGCATTTCTCGTGCGATTTTGGTGCTGATCAGGTGCGAACAGAACAGCCGAGAATCATCAGAGGTGCCCTGATTGTCATGACAATGAGCCGTTAGGTCTGTGCGCCGTTTGCGGTGGTTCACTGAATGCCCCTCTGATCCCATTCGGTTTTAGTCCGTGCTCCGGTTTGCTCATGAAATACACCGTGCTACATCTTTACTTTATTTACACATTTTGCTTATTCTAAATACAAGTAAATTAAAAACAAGATAACAACACTTTTATAAGCCATGGTCTTAAGTCAAATTAAATAAAAACTCTGCCTTGCAATGTGCATGGAAGTGATGAAATCAGGGACTGAAATATATATTTTGTGTAAAAAAATAAATAAGCTATAACTATATAACTAAAACTATAATCTGCAATATATTATGACTATTACTACTATTACTATTAATAATAATAATAATAATACAAGGTGTAACAGAATTATATTAATATGGTACTTGTAAGAATAACAAACTTAAAAATAACAAATAGTAATAAACAGAATGATATTAAAAGTCATTAGTGCTGTTGTAACGTCACTTAATGTGAATCATGTATAATCCCTGAATCACTTTGATATAATATTCCTGATGCATAGTCCTATTTAAAAAAAAAACAATAATAAAAATGCTTCTTGACAAGATTTCAGACTCACAAACAATCAGTCAATACTGGTCAGAAACACAATTACCTATAAAAGCCCTTCTTATTATTTACAATGATGCTACCAGTGGATTATTGGTAGAATTATAGTGGAAGTTTCTCAGAAATTCCAGTATTGACTCTTGGCTGTGCAGGGAATTTTTACAAATAGGATTTTTATGTGAAATAAAATAAATAAATAAATAAATATATACAAATGTTAAAAAAAGATGTCATGAAAGATGTAATGACTGGTGACTCGGGACTCGACTCGGACTTGTGATAAAAGACTTGACTCATCAGAGACTTCAGACTTGACTTAGACTTCAGATGAAAAACTCGTGAACATCTCTGCCTTACACAAACAACCTGAACCCAGCCTGAAAGAGACAGAGAGAATTGGGCATGTGAAAAAGAGATAAGTATGAGCATTATTACTTGCTTTAGATAACACCACTATCAGGACAATCCCTTAGACACATGAGGCATGTGGCTGGTATTTCACAGATGCACCAGTGTGTTTACACTGATTTGACATAAATTTTGTGGTGCCACCTTTTTAGGTCAAGTGGTTATTAATGGAGGGAAGACCTCGCTGTTCCCCACGTGTTTGAAAGGGTAGCAGCTGTGTCCCAGTAGCACAGTTTGAGCCGCTGGGTGGTTGACTTTGCTTTTCCCCAGTGATCCGAATAAGCAGAGTACAGAATTCTCAGCGGATAATAGCGGGGATGTTAGTCTGAAACAGATGGCACTGTGATGTGAGGGATAGTCTGTGTGTATCTGAGACTTGGAAATAATTTGTCTCCCAGGACACTAAAGGAGACAAAACAACACAGAAGACTGTAGCTATATTCAACATTTCAAACTACCATGCTATTCTTGCATACTACTTGCGTAATCATTTTCAAAAATATGCTGTATTCATACTGTGAATTGTTTACATACATGATGTCTGGATAGTGTGGTATTTTTGATCACATTTGTAGTCTACAACCAGGGTTTACTAATTCAGCTGCTTTCTGTCACTTTCTCCATACTTCTGTTTCAGATATACAGGAATGTCTGGTCAAATTGTCTTAAAGGTGCACTCAGTATGTTTTTTGTTTATGTAGTATAGGACTGACACTGACACCTAGGGGCCTGGATGCAGCATTATTCAAACACAATAGTTTTAAGTTATCGACTTAAATGTAGAAATTCACTATTCACACTCAGCCATGATTCATTTAATCCATGAGTGAAAGTGTCCATTAACAGGATGGTTACTGAGATAAAGCGAGTAGTATTTGGCTAGTCATGTGATCGCAACATGGCATCCCCCATGAGGAGACCCTCTCCATGTAGAATAAAGCATCTTTCTTCCTCTCATGTGAGTGCTCATGATTTTATACATGTTTTAAAATGACTGTTAATTCCTTTAGGAGTAAAACTTTTTATAATAAGGAAAAAAACCTTACCTTTAACTATTTGTTTCTCATCAGGGTAAAACTGTTAGAAAAGAAGCTTACAAATAGTGCTTTTCTTGTCCAGAATTACACATTTGACCAAAAGTTTATTCTATTCTATTCTATTCCATTCTATTCTATTCTATTCTATTAATAGCTATATAAAAAGATGCTTACAAATAGTGCTTTTCTTGCCCAGAATTACACATTTGACCAAAAGTTTATTCTATTCTATTATATTCTATTCTATTCATAGCTATATAAAAAGAAGCTTACAAACACTCCCCTGGCTTCAAGAGGCACACTAGCGACTGACGCTAGAGCCGCCTCCCAAGCTGGAGACCCCGGTTCAAATCTCGCTCCATACCGGTAACACAAGAACAAACTCTCTAAAATGTTTCCTACAGTTTAAAACAATTATTGTTGCTGCATACAATTTACTGCATTGTGACTTACTTTAAAAATATGCTGTATAGTACGCTGTATATTACAATGTGATTTTGAACATGGCAAGTAAGCTCTTCACCTGTAAATGTATTTTTAGAATACATCTCAAGGTCAGTCCTGCTTTGCAAATGTGAAGATATTCAGTCAAGCTGCTCCCTAACCTCTATACAGTAACACACACACACACACACATACATACACACACATCCTTGTGAATGTGTCCTCTTTTGTCTCGGTCAATAATTAATGACACTGAAATGTCATAGACCAGTGGTACCCAACACTGTTCCTGGAGGCCCACCAGCACTGTTCATTTTGTATATCTCCATTATCTGACACAACCAATTCAGGTCATAGAGTCTCTGCTAACGAGCTGATGAGTTGAATAAGGTGTGTTTGATTAGGGAGATATCCAAAATATGTATTGTTGGGGGACCTCCAGGAACAAGGTTGGGAACCACTGTCATAGACATCATTTTCTCCACAACATGCAGTGTGGTAAATATCATACTTTCTGTTTTACTGTGACCACTCAGGTGGTTACTTACTGACCAAAATCAAGTCAAAGAGCACACCCTCAAGTCTCTATGATACAGTATTCTGGTCTCTAGATATGGCTTGGGTACCTCCTTCAGTGTAAATCTATGGAATATTTAATCTGTTTTATCATCCATCAGTGCAGGACGAGTTACACACTGAAGTTTAATAATGAGGGATAAGGGTTTGTTCAAATCACTAACGCTACTATTAGCTATAGTAATAGTGATGCTTGCTTTGAAATTCACCACTTATTCACCACTTATTAGTCATGTCTTTCACAGCCTTTCATTTATGCTCATCCACCAGTTTGCAATCGCTCTTGTATCTTCTCTCTCTCTCTCTCTCGCTCTCTCTCTCTCTCTGCAGTGAAATAGATTTTAACTCTGTTCCTCTGAAGCAGCTCTAGGGGCTGTGATTGTGTTGACATCTCTTCTCTCTGGCTTCATTGCATCTATGAATCTGCTCCGACATGGCTTGTATTGTGCCTTTCACCTATGGAGGTGCCGTGATTTGTATGACTTCTGAGGCAGTAAGCAGTTCTCCTCCAGGGAGCAACAGATCCTGCTCTTTAACAGCCATCCTTTGTGGCCTTGTTCAGTTCACGGTGCAAAATGAAATAGCGCAGAGTTTTGTGTTCATTGTTTTCATATAATGAAAAGTGAATGGCGACTGAGGCTGTTAAGCCCTAACGTGACCATAGAACACCATGAAAGTGTAAGGTAATACAGTCATGCCCATTAGAGAGACAAGTATGAACAATGAAGACTAGGAGTTAAAGCTGAGTTTCAATCAGTTGAGGGAGAGTTTACTGAAGACAAAACAGAAAATGAGCTGAGGATCTAACCACAAACCTCCAAACAATTCCTGCAATGACACCATTAGACAGACCAAAACATAGAATATTTTTTCCCCCCAAGGTTGAGTCAGGCCTCACTGGAACACAGGCCTTATCCAGCTGGAACAAACATGATGATAGAACAAAATATCCAAACACACAGAGCAAAGTTAGACAGAAATATACTTTAAAATCAAATCAAATCACTTTTATTGTCATACAACCATATACACAAGTGCAATAGTGTGTGAAATTCTTGGGTGCAATTTTAGTGATGAATGCTAAGAATGTATTTGTGTCAGTAAATACATGTGGTACATTAATGACCTAAAAATAAACACAATAAAACTCTTGCTTAATTTGATCAATTTATTACAACTCACATGTATATTCGTTCTCCGGGAGCCAGGTCTAAATGAGTAAGCACTGTTACTGCATTCCTGACATGAGTCAGACCCTCAGTCACCCCTCAGAGGTCAAATACACAAATGACCTGTAGCATTCGTAATTATAACAAATGCACATGGTTAAGAAGATGATGATTACCTTTTGATTAAAACAAATGTTAGTGAATGTGTTCAACTCATCAATAGGCCTGAAGAGACAGGGGTAAACCCACCCTTTCAGAAGTCTCATAAAAGTTGCCCATGTGACTTGTGTGCTATATTTATGTCATTTGAAGGCATATGATAGCTTTGTTAATTTAAGTCATTGTTCACTGAAAATCTCCAATCAGATATAGTGCCATCAGGCTGCGTTTACACTGCAAGGCTTAATGCACAGATCCGATCTTTTAACTGTATCCGATTTTTTGTCCTGCCTGTTTACATTCACTAGACATGACTTGTATCTAATTTCTGTGTTTACATTAATCTCCCTCCCAAACTCAAATATTCCATTGCTGATTGCTTTCACTTTTTTTGAATGGTTTTGAATGACCTTGTGCTATTTCATTTTTTCAAAAGTAGGCAAAATTACAGGCGATTGCTATTAATTAAGCAAAAAAGGCGAAAGCGACTTCACTTCTGCCATGGTAAGCACGGCTTTAATGATTTCAACATCGGTCAGACGAGAAGTGTGGCTAAAGCCCTATTCGGACAGGATAAGTTTACCTGACATATGTCCGTAAAGAAATGATTACTGTGGATGTCTGTAATGTTTACCTGTGGCGCACGGGATAAGCGATGTCTGTAAAAATAACAGAGATGGGTGTGTCTACAGCATTTACACACTGCTGTTACACATAACTGACCTATTAGAAAATGTATACTGTGCTGATTAATTATGCAGAAAATATAAAACATGAGCATATACTGTATATGTAATTATAAGAAGAAATTGATTGGAATATCTGGCTAAATACAACAGAACTGGTATCATTTACAAGCCTGTAATCTTATATTACACACTTGATGGAAAATCCCTTTACATTATGTAATTTTATGTTCTGAAACATGGGGCTCAACACAATTTCCCGCACTCACTCTGCTCAAATTATAATAACAAATGGCTCGTTTTTCTTTTACATGGGTAAAAGGGAATCATATATCCCCATTTTATTATTTGAGGTAGCACTCAAATATTTTAATGTGTCCTTGTTACAAATATTATATGTATATACTCTAGCAATAACAGTCAATTATATGTAATTACAAGCAATTAACCCTAAATCAAACCCTTACCCTAACCCTAAACCTAAAGTAAGTACATGCTGTTAATTAGTAATAATCAGTAATTACTTGTGTAATTACACTGTAACAAGGAAATTTTGTGCTCTAAGTCCTCGTGGTGGTGTAGTGATTTGCCTCAATCCGGATGGCGGAGGATGAATCTCAGTTGCCTCCACGTCTGAGACCGTCAATCCATGCATCTTATCACGCGGCTTGTTGAGCACGTTACCGCGGAGACGTAGAGCATGTGGAGGCCCACGCTATTTTCCGCAGCATCCACGCACAACTCACCATGCGCCCCACCGAGAGCGAGAACCACATTATAGCGACCACGAGGTAACGAGGTTACCCTATGTGACTATACCCTCCATAGCAACCTTGCCAATTTGGTTGCATAGGAGACCTGGCTGGAGTCACTCAGCACGCCCTGGATTCGAACTCGCGACTCCAGGGGTGGCAGTCAGCGTCAGTACTCGCTGAGCTACCCAGGTCCCCTGTAACAAGGACATATGCCAATTTGTTTGACAAATTTAATTGTAAAGCCCTAAAAGAGAAAATTAATGGTCATAATTGCAATTATTTGCCCTAGTGATATTTATCCTCCAGGGTAAAATTACTATAGTCTTCTCTCTTTGTACAGAAAAAAAAGACTTCAGCAGCTTGCTAATAACTAGAATAAAGGCTTTACATATATTTGACATAGATTTGGCTCTTTCACTAGAGATTATTTCTAATCTGTTTTCTCCCAAAGCTGCTTAATCAGGGATTCCCTGCTGAAAAAAACAGTTTAGACCAGCATTAATTTCCACTCTGGTTAAGGCTGGTTTGGTGCTGGTTTAGCAGGCTAACCATATCACATAAACATTACACGTGGTAGCATGAGACAGGTGCAATACAATGGTTTACCAGTCTTGTACAGATGTACTGTATGTATCCCAACTGCTGTTTCACTCCATTCATCCTTCAACTGTAACGCACACCAGCTGTACGGGACTCCAGATATAATAATCAGACAATACAAGCAGGCGGTCATGACAGCGCTGCTATCGTCAAGTGGCATAATCTCATCAGCATCAAAACATTACCGCTGGGATTACGAAACGAAGAGCCGAGAATTATCACTCAGTCAGAGAGGAAAAACTTCAGAGAGAGAAGAGGCATGTGAAAGTGTTTCAGGAGGGGAGTAGTCTTTTCACCATCCTGATTTATAAAATTAATCCCCACCCTAAAAATGTTTTTCCATTGAATATCCCGTTTTATATGGATATACGTCATATTATGGAAGTAAAAAGAGAAAGAGAGAAAAAGAAAGAGAGAGAGGGGAAATGCTGTTGTTTTGTTTTGAGCATCATATTCGCTGCGGCTCAAAGCGGTTACTGCCGAAAATAAGCTGTCAACAGCTTTCACCTGTCCAGTGACTGATGTCTCTACCAGCTTATCTCTCTTTCTCTATTTGGCTCCTCTCCATCTGTCTCTCTTCATCATATTTTATATCTCTCTCTCTCTCCTTCTTCATATCCTTCGACATATACTCTATGCCTACTAATGAAAAGATAGCTTATCTGTCTTTTTTCTTTGTTCGTCTGCTTCTTGTTCATTCTGTTGCTTAATCTGTCATTCAGGTAAATTATTTTGTGAATTAATGAATACTGGAACATTTTCAGACAAACTTACATATTTTGTCAAAAATAAATAAATACACACAATTAGATCATATTAATAAAAATACTCTGCTCACAAGTGATATGTACCTTGATTTTCCTTTTTTTCTTTACACTTGTCTCAGTTTGTATGTTTTTGATGACAGTTTCTCACCTGTCATGTCTTAATGTGATTATTAAACTGCAAAAGGCTCTGATTTAATTATATAAATATATAGTCTGCATTTGCTGCGTGCTTCAAGGTGAATGAGCGCTCTTGTCTCTGTCATCTACACACAGAGCATGCTTGATGCTCATGACCAGAGGCTGTTTAGCCTTGAAAGGGACTTTGCTCATGATACGGTGTTGTCAGTGTATGAGCCGCCAGCTTCACATTCATTTTGAAGAGGGCAGCACATGCATACTGTATATTTATTTAATTAAAGCGCAACCTTTTGTGGTTTAATTATCACACTAGAAGATAACAGGATTTAATTTGATTATTTGTGCATTTATACATTTATTTTATCCCAGTATGTCAAATTCCGTGAAACTCAACATTTTATAGTCAAATCCCCTTGTAAAATGCAATAAAAAAAAAAAAAAGACCGGCAAGAAATTTGTCTGGCTGGTACATTTTTCATCTACCAGCCACCTTGACTGTGGAAAGAAAAGAATGGGATTCTTATTTGCGGAATCATACTGTTCCTGACTGCCATCATACTCTGATCAAATTAGACAAGCTAAGACACATTAAATATGTGCATTTTAGTGACGGCCTGCAGTGAGAGGGAGAGAGAGAGAGAAAGAGAGAGAGAGATCGACAGGCAGAGAGAGAGGGTGGGGTCAATTATCCATGAGATCTGACACTTGATTTTCCCATTGGAGATTTCAAGACTGGTGTCTCTGCAGAAAAATAATGTCCGTTTCCCAATCAGTGGGCGTCTTCAAACTGGGATGGCCATTTTCAACTACTTTACATGGTTTTTTCAACTACACCGAGATTCCCTATTTTCATTGGATAGTTCAGAAATGCCCATCCTGGTTTGGAAACGCCCACTTATTACTACATTGACATCCCCTACTTTCACTAGACAGTTGAAAAATGCCCATCCTGGTTTGAAAATGCCCGCTGAATACTACATTAAGATCCCTTGCTTTCATTAGAAAGTTTAGAACGCCCATCCTGGTTTGGAAATGCCACTTATTACTACATTGAGATCCCCTAGTTTCATTGGATAGTTGAAAAACGACCATTCCGGTTTGGAAACGCCCACTGATTACTACATTGAGATCCCCTACTTTCATTGGATAGTTGAGAAACGTGCATCCTGGTTTGGAAACGGCCACTAATTACTACATTGAGATCCATTACTTTTATAGAGCCATTCAGCCGTGACGTCAGTTTGTAGGCGAACCCGGAAGTCTAATTCGGCATGGTTTCCCTCTGGATTTCCCTATGGGTTTTTATAATGGGGTTTTTGAACTTATGTTTAAAATAAGGTCCATGGTACACATTACTTGACGATACGTAGATGTTTTGTTCAACAACATAAATTACACACAGTCATACCTCAAACGTCAATTTTGAAGCCGCCGTGCGTTCAAAAAAAAGTATATAGTTCAATACGGCTTCAAAATTCACGTTTGAGGTATGACTTTGTGTAATTTATGTTGTAGAACAAAACGTCTTCCCGGTTTTTGGACTATAAGCTGAACAGCTCTATTGTATAGTTGAGAAATGCCCACTGATTACTACATTGAGATCCCCTACTTTCATTGGATAGTAGAGAAATGCCTATTCTGGTTTGGAAACGCCCACTGATTACTAGATTGAGATCCAGAGATAGGGAAATGGCCACTGTTGTTCCGCAAAGACCTTTACTTCAAAATTTCTGCTGTCAGATGCAGCGACAGAAAATAAAATCTCTTTAACTGTGGTAAAATCACTGTAAAGCAGGGCCTTTCATGGCTTATTGCTTTATTAAAAAAAGACTCAAAAGATGGTAAAAATTATTTGTTTTTCATTCTTGCTTTCCTTGTATACCCCTCACATTCACTCTGTGCAGTGAGCAGTCATGAAACCACAACACAAAACTCTGATCCACTGCTGTGTTTGTGTCCTTGAACTTCCTGTCAGAGTCTCTCACCGCATGCCACAAAAGAATCCTGCTGTTGCCGTGGATACAAAGATGACTGCCTCCTCCAGCAATTCACTAAAAAAATATAATGGAAATGAAATCCAGCCTTAACCTAAAACACTTTTTACTGTTGTGATTAAACTGATATCTGTAGCGAAAGATCTACGTGTTGAATGAGAATGAATGTAAAGGTGTGTCGTTAAGTTTATTATTTAATTCAGATAGGAGCATTATTAATGATAAGTGCATGTGCCACATACTATAAGGCTTTATAGATATATTTATCCAAAAATGTATTTTCTTTAGGGTTTTTGCCCTAAATCAAGTTCCAAATGATGGTGTGGGTGGAGCTTGAGCTCTTCAACTGCGAACAACAAGACAAAGCTGCTCATCATTTTCATCCTCAGTTAAAGTGATGATATGAACATTTGAATTCATGAATGTTTCATTAGAGCAGATTTTAAATGAGCTGCTATGATGAGCACATTGTTGCTGCGCTCTAATTTAGTTATTTTCGTCTTTGTAAAGTCCCGCTGAGTCTGGCATCTCTTTTTTTGAACATCTGTCTCCCTCTTGCCCCATTTCTGTTGCCCTCCTGATTGTCCATCCATGGACCATTCAAATACCATCTGATGCAAATCACACACAAAAATAGCAGAAGCTACTGTACATGAAATCACAGTTTCCAATCATGGATAGATCACAATGGTCGACTAATTGTCCAGAAACGACTAGTCCGTTAGAGAGATCAACTAGTTTATCTTTCATTTTTAAATTATTATTATTTTATAGCTTTGATATTTTTAGTGGTGATATTTTAATTAGCTCAGTGGCAGTATGCTATGCTTTAGCTTTTATAAAGTTTACACTGTAAATCCTCTCAGAAAAGTTGCATTATGAAATTCATCCCAGTTAAAACACCACCACTACATCTATACAAATGCAAAGATGTCTTTTTTTGAGCATCCTGCCACGAGTATTGTGTTTTTAAAATGCAGTTTAAAGTTTAAATTAGGGCTGTCAATCGATTAAAAATCGTACAATAATTGATTAATCGAATTAATCGCATATATTTGCATATATTTGCTCAAATAACAATAACTTAATATATAATGATGAAATAATTGTAAATAGTTATATTTAAATCATTTCAAATAAAATATACATATATTATAAAAATGAATAATTCATATAATTTAAATGCATTACATTATTTTGGCAGATGTGTAAAGTACTGATAAGACAGTATTTAGAATTATTATATTATTAAACATAAGCCAATCATTGGCTTACAGTTCACAGCAATCCATTTTGCAATTGCCCCTTTGCTAAGTTCCACCCCCACTTTGTTATGGATGCTCGCTCTGAAAGGCTCTGCAGAACTCTCCACTGGAATGAATGGGAGATTGGCTTGAACAGCGTGTTTTTTTGAAAAATATTTTCAGACGGAATGGATAATATTCTTAAGTGGGCTTCAATGAAGAGTGACATTGTAAGGCACATTTATCGGATGTTTATTGTACAAGAAATTGTTCAATTACACAGTAATTTGATTGAAAACTACTCTGGGTACCTCGTGTCGCTATTACAAAATACCCGGCGACATCGTGTTTGAAATTTTTTGGATAATTTTGATAAAATCCCGCTTAAAACTACTCAAACACACATTACTCCCGTAGGCTCTCATTGGAAAATCGCAAACGTGTGTTAGAGTAATGGCAGCCCCGGCAACAGTTGCTTAAAACAGGATTGGTCTGTCAGACAGACGCTTTTGGAGCATCTCAGTTGCGTCGCGTCATAAACGTAGCGTTTTTAGATCACTGTGTCAAGTTAAACTAAGTTTGAAACTTAGACAAACACATCTTGAGATTCCAGCATTCAGATTTGCACTCCATCATCTTTCTGCCATATGGATAAAACAGGTGGTTCTTCAAGCTTGTATTGCTCCAGTGGTAGGAATATTCCTTATTATGGTCCGGGGACATGATTAATTGTGTTAATTTTTTTAATGCGTTAATTTTTGTATAATTAATCACACTGATTTAATGCGTTAAATCGACAGCCCTAGTTTAAATAAAACAACTTTTAAAAATGCATCTCAAGACCCCTGCATTATGTTTCATTCCATTGCACTCTGTCTGTAGTAGCCGTTTTTGAATACAAGAACACATCTTATGTAAACGCCCCCTAGGGGTCAGGTGAACTCGAAATCAAGTCTCAAGTCTCATTTATTTATAAAGCACTTTCAAACCACACTGTAGCACCAAAGTGCTGTAGAAGAAATAGAAAAATAAAAACAGCCATAAAACGCATCACACAATAGCCATAACAACAGGAAATGAAAACAAGCATTAAAAAACCCCCAGAGTCCATCAAATATTAAAAGCTAAAGAAAACAAAAAAGTTTTTAAATGCAATTTAAAGGTAGAAATAGAAGTGGAGGATCTAATCTCAAGTGGTAAACCATTCCACAACCGTGGACCAGCAACAGAAAAGGCTCGATCCCCTTTGAGCTTTAAGTGTGATCTGGGAATAGTAAGAAGTAATTGATTGGCGCATCTTAATTATCTACATGAAGAATGCAAATTTATAAGCTTAGTGAGGTAACCATGGCTCTAAGCTGATAAAAACTACTTTTCACAACAACCTTAATCTGCTTGTCAAATTTTAGTGCTGAATCAAGAATAACACCCACATTTTTCACTTGGCTTTGCAAATTGGCAGCCCATGGCCCTAAACCATTAGTAATATCTACACCACATACATTAGATCCAAAGATAATGATCTCTGTTTTGTTCTTATTTAACTGGAGAATATTTTGACCCAGCTAACCTTTAACCTTCTCTAAACATAACAACAACAACAACACATTAAAAGAACTGTTCACACCAGGTTACAGAGGGAGATAGACAAAAGATATATACAAAGAAAACAAAATCGGACCTAAAATAGATCCCTGAGGAACACCACAGGTAATGAGTGCTGAGGAAACATCTCCAAACCTTACCGAAAAGGATCTACTTTCAACTGTACCTTCTAACCCCACAACAAGCCTTAGACGATTGATAAGAATCCGATAATCAATAGTATCAAATGCTGCACTGAGGTTCAATAAAATTAAACAGATAATTTGCTACCCGTAACAGAGCTGACTCAGAGCCCTAAATCCAGACTGAAACTTATCTAAGACATCAGCTAACATAAAACTACTTTCCCCCAAATCAGCCTAATTATACTAACTTGGTCTCATAGAATCACGTTAATATTGTCAAATGCAAAACAAGGGGGTTTTGCAAAATTATATTTGTGCATATCACAGCAGTTTCCTGGTGAAATGACCACTAGAGGGGCTACAACAGCAATTCATTTTATGCACTTTCACACAAATGACGAGTAAAATGGCAGTTTAACAGTTTATAAACACTTACTTTTCGCCCTGTTCCTCACTCAGTGCTATCTTATGACATCTAAACACTTTTACTATAGCGCATGACTTGCAGTACGATACATTATAACGTTTAAATTTACAAGCTTGTTCGTGCTTGATCAAACTGCGCTGATTGAGTGTTGCACTTGTGATGCAAAGGACCATGGTACAAGTCCTGAAGAGCAGACAAAATGAAGTGGTTGCTCCAACAATTTTGTTAATTTAAAACTGGATACAGCATTAACTTTTAAAACCTCATCTGTTTGGGAGAACATTTAATTCACTTTTAGGGCCACACAGTGGACTTTAACCTTGGAAATGCGTGATAAATTTAATGAACCGCGTAATATGTTGCAAAAATGTCGCAACAGTCATCATTTTCATGAGATTAGTCTGAATTATACTGGGCTTCCTTAAGAGCAATTAGTTGACTAACATCATGTACAAATATGAACTGGGGTTAGTTTTTTTACATGTTAGTCAGATGGTCTCTTCCTGTCTAATAGGACAGTTCTTGGCTAGAATAAGCTGCCACATGGATCTCTGTCTCTTTATGCCTTGTCTTCTCATTTTTCAGCTCCTCACTCTCTCACCACATAAACGAAAACATTTTCAATATTCCATCAAATATACAATAACATACAGCTGTGAGAGAAGAACCGGAAAGACAAGTAATTTCCCCTACCATCAATACTCTATATTCTTTCAGATTGCAAGATCGCTGCCAATCCTTTCTTCTGCCTCATTGATTTCCTCCTCCGTCTTCTCACTCTCTAACGTCTAACTCGTGGGAGATTTCTATGTTTAGCTCTTCTGTATTACTTGATTTTATACATTGAAATTTACAGTTGAAAGTGGACTTTGTTTGAGCATTACAAGATCAATTTCATCACAGGCCTACACAATATATTCATGGGCTCTGTTCCAAACTCTAGTGTGCTGCCTACATAGGCACCATACTGTGAAGGCCAGACTCAAACTGCAGGGAGCAAAACTATACCACTTTTTAAGAGACCTCATTTTGACCACATTCTAATTGATTCAACTCTTGTTTACAAACTTTGTTTTTCAAAGTATGCTAATAGACGATGTGACCCAAATCTTTTCTCTCTCTGTGTGTGTGTGTGTGTGTGTGTGTGTGTGATCAAAGGGACATCTGGCCTGTGAGGATGAGTGAGGTGTGTGTGTATGATGCTTTTAATCCCAGGTGACTTACATTAGTAGATTTTCAGAAGAAAATGTGATTGGCGCATGCTTTAGTGCAAAACACAGTGCAGAGTGCTCAGTAAGTACACAGTTCACTTTATTCGTATAAAGCCTAATTTAGTTTCAATAGCACTACGGGAGTTCATTTAACACTGATTTGATTGGCATTCTTTACAACAGAGAAGCAGACTTTTTCTTCACAAATTCCCATTTGCTTTTGAGACAAAAAAGTAATCCACAGACTCCAGTGGTTTAATCCATGTTTTATGAAGCAATCCAATTGATTTTGTGATGCATTTCTATGCCCAGCCTTATTTATTTTTTAACGGAGTACTCGAAAATCAAACAGAAACATAGAGGAGGCGACAGGCAGCCACAGACACACTGTGTCCTAACCTGATGGCAAACGACACGTGATAAAAGGTATATTTTCTATGTTAATCAGAGTTTTTGTCCTAACCAGCCGTGATGAGCGATGGTACATTCTATTGATCGCTTGTTTTATATTTTCAGCATCGTGCATGTAACTCCGTCCACTGTGTACTGGCACCGGTCCTAAAACTTTAAAAAAAAAATAAGGCTGGGCATAGAAATGCATCAATCCTTCGACTACAAACACTTCAGACATGTTTAGAAAGTTCTGTTCTCTGTTTTGTGTACAGCTGTGTTGTGTTCTATTGTCACTATTGCTGTGGAGGACATACGTATGTAGGAAACGTAGCGTATGTTTTGCTTGAACGCCCCAATGTCACAAGGGTGTTGCGTGAACTGTTGCTCTCGTGCCTGATCATGAACGTGCACTGGAGATCAACGGTCAGTGAACATTTTCATTAAATAATACATTAGATTTCAGTTTATATCTCACCAAACCTTGTTGTATGCTTTCATAACAAGTCATGAGGCACACAATAATTTATTAGAATGATACTTTTGTGTTCTTTTGAAGCTTGAAGAGGTGGTCACCATAGACTGCTATTTTATGACATCACTGAGAACAATCTTTATTTCACAATTTCTCCCTTTGTGTTAAGAAAAAGAAAGTCATATGGTGTTATAACAACACAGGGGTGAGTAAACAATGACTGAATTTTAATTTCTGGGTGAACTAATCCCTTTAAAAACTTTTTCTGTTTAAAGTTATATCCAATTTTACTAAGTTGTTGCCATGACGACGTAATGCCGGAAACCTTAAAAGACAATTTTAGCAAATTTGCAGCTCAAAAAATACTGTTTTATTTGAAAAATTTAGAAAATTATGAGCTTCACATTTCTACCTTTAAACCCTCTAAAAGTTGGCCCCATTCACTTCCACTGTAAATGCTTCACTGTAACCTACATTTTTGCTATTTTTAAATTAATTTAAAAATAAGTTTTTGTGGTAATCAACATTATGCTGTAAATGCTGTCGATTAAGCTTAACTTGTATTCAACCTGGAATATTAAAATTCAACAGAGGTTTAAATTCCTTCCCTGACTTCACAGATATAAGATTGTATTACCTGTTTTTTTTTTTTTTTTTTTTTTTGGCAATATTTATAGAAGTATATTTCTTAGCAGTATGAACTTATTGATTAGTTTGCAGAGTGTTAGGCGTGATATTTGGTCTTTTAAATGCATGAGGCAACACTGTTACCCGATTTATGTCTCCAATGAGCCTCAACCGTAGGAAAAACAACCCTGGAGGAAATAAAGGGAACAATGACTTCCATAACTCCACCGGCTGTGGAGAAAGGATGGAGTATTATCCTGCTTCTTAATGACTTTCCAATCTGCCAAAAAAAAAAAAAAAAAAAAAGGTTATTTAAGGTTCTAGGAATAGAAAACTTCCAGAACCTGTGTCTTTGTTCATTTTGTTTCCCCAAAGCAAGAGAGAACCCTAAAAGGAAAATGAAAAATCTCCACCTCATTCACTATCTCTGCACTCTCTTTAAAAGAGGCAGTGCAGCTTAAAATGATTTGGAGGAGGACAGCAGCCCTCTGGGAAACAGGTTCAACCTCAGGGTCTTTCATTTGGCTCATTCAGTGCGATCGACCCCTCTTTAAAGGCCACTGCACTGAAATCAACCTGTTACTCGTCACGGTAAACTTTAAACTCTTCAAAGTAAATGTCTGAGATGAAAGTATTGACTGTGTAATGGAGTTTGTAAAGAGAAATGTTGCAGTTAACTGGAAGTATTTTGTGTCCTTTATAGTTATACAGTACATAGTTATATGGTTATATCGAATGTAGAATATATATATATATTTTTTAGATTAATTTGATGCACTCATGGGCAATTTTTATTTTCATTGCTTATTTTTTTTTTTTTTTTTTTGCTGACCAAAACATTAGCTCTCTTCTAAGAATTCTTAGAATAGAATTCTGTGCTTGAAATTACGCTGATGGAAATGACATTTTTAACATAAAAAAAAAAAAAAAAAAAAAAAAAAAATGTCTTGCTAAGGCTAATTTTGTAGATAACATTTTATGTATCCTAAATACACATAATTAAATAATATTTTCACACTTTTTGAGTATTTCAGCTTGTTTGGAAATGACGCACAATAAAAATATTCTGTGCACAAGTGATATTTACCTTTATTTACAAGGCTAAAACAGTACATTCTGCACATAAAAGGCATTTGAAAAGTACCAATAAATAAATAAATAAAAAGAAGTCCTGAAAAAAAGTTTCCAATTTCGTTTAAATGAGACCTTCATATAACAAAAAGAAAAAAAAGTTTGAATCTGTTTGTTTTAATACAAATCAACCCCTGACGTTGATTTCCAGACGTTGAAGAAACACTCATAAATACATTATAAATATATTTAAAATTCATCTAGTACCTAAAAGTATCAATAAAAATAGTTCAATCTAGTAATAAAAAATGCAGCGCAGATCCTGTGGGTAACGATGCTGCTGATGCTGACAGTGATGAAGACGATGACGTGTGATGAAGAACCCAAGTGCAAATTTATTAATAAACATGAAAACCAAAAACCCTAACTATAAACGTGAAACATAAACATGAACTTGACTATAATCTTGACTTGACATAAACTTGACATAGCATAAACTTGACATAGCATGGCATGGCATGGCATGGGATGGCATGGCATGGCATGGCACGACATGACATTTACAATACTGGACCAAGGACAATGGAAAACATGAAGGCTCAAATACATGGACGTGGGAGAACATAACCAATGAACAAACAGAACTCTAAACAAGATAACGAGACAATAAACCAATGAAACCAAGACACATAAACATGGAGGGAAACATGGATGCAGGTGTATATTGAAGCGTCCTTAGACAAGCCCTCATAATAAATCTCGGACTAATTGATGAATTCAATTGCAAAATGGATTGCTGTGAACTGTAGGCCAATGATTGGCTTATGTTCAAAATGGAAATAAACAATATATTGACTTCTAAAGACAAGTCTTCTGAACTTTTGTGCCAAAATAATAATGGTTTTTAATTATCTGCATTATTATTTTTTATAATGTATACATATATATCTATTATTTATAATTATTCAAATATAACTATTTATAATTATTTAATCATTATATATTGATTTATTGTTATTTGAGCAAATAGTTATATATGCAATTAATTTGATTAATTAATTGCCATACCATGTAATTAATTCGATGAAAAATGTTAATTGATTGACAGCCCTAATCATTATATTTATCTGTGTAACTATATATATATATATATATATATATAGTTCAAACTAAATATATTTACTTGACTTTACAAGCAAACTGGCATAAGATATTAAGTCTTGTTTTTAAAGACAAAATTAAGTGAACTTTTTGCTTTAAAAAAAATCTGCAAATGGCGTAAGAAAAATAAACATGTTTTCCCTTTGATTTAAGTTTATTTTTCTTAACACATTGTCATTTTTTCTTTCTTGTTTAATGCATAAACCTTACTAAATGTACTTAGATTTTTCTTTAAAAAAAAGACTAAATATCTTTTATATATAAATCTTTTTATAATATCTAATATCTTAATATCATTTTGCTTCTTAAGTTAAATATATATTATTTTAATAATGTTTTGATATTTTTACTGGAAAGCAAGACAAAATACTAATTAAGATTTCTTTTGTTATGTTTGTTTTTTGCAGTGGCTGCATTTTGTTCATGTGACCCAATCAGATGCGTTTCATTGGGATATATGGTTGCTATGCAGCCCTTTAACAGGGTAAATAACAGATATTCAACAAAAGAATAAGGCTGGGTTTCCTGATGACGTTGCAGCTTAAGCTTTTACGATCATCTTAATTAACATTGCTCGTTATTTTATGATGGAGTAATGCTTGTTTCCCAATCCAGCACTTAGATCGCTAGTTATAAAGTACAACTTTAGTCCTTCATTATGGGGAGCTGTCTGGTCCAAAAGTGCTGAAATTTTTGCCAAGATGCCCAGGAGTTTGTTTTCCCAACATGAAAATAATGCAGAGATACTGACAAGCATGTAAATTGTATGAAACCTTGTTGAGGTGCCGAAAGTTATTAACTATTACTGAATTTAAATAAAGAAATAATGCTGGCTCTGGTAAGACATTGTTTCAGTTTTTTTTTTTTTTTTTGGCTGGAAACTGAACAGATGCACACTAAACAGGATTAAAATGATGGACATCAATATTGAACTACTCATAGACATATCAAAATATTAATAAATCATCTGGTTAGAGTTCTAGGCACTGTGCACTTGTAGCCTTAGTGCCATTATGCGTCATGCAATTTGTGACTGCCTTGTAAACAGACAATAGGCTACTGGAGCCGATTTTGACCAGTCATTTGAGAAAGGACGAGGAGGAAGAGAGAGAGAGAGAGAGAGAGAGAGAGAGAGAGGGAGGGAATCGCTCATAGCACACTCTTACTATAATCTTCTTTGTTAACCATATTTTTACTTATTTATTTACACCTATTTATTTAAGTTTTAAACTGCAGGATCACATTAGGTCTACACGTCTTCTTAAGAAATCTGTTTAAGAAGAACATATCATACTTTTATTGCATTATAATTATGCTTATCAAAGAAGTCTAATATAACATTTGAGTTACTGTATTACAGTGCATTCAGACCCCTTCATTTGTTTCACATTTTATGTTGGAGCCCTTTGCTAAAATGCTTTAAACTATTTTTTTCTTCTTCACATCAATCTACACTCCATACCCCATAATGACAAAGCAAAAAACGGATTTTTTTTTTATAACTTTGCAAAAATATTAAAAATAAAAAGCTGAAATATCACATTGACCTAAGTATTCACACCCTTAACTCAGTGCTTAGTTGAAGCAGCTTTGGCAGCGATTACAGCCTCAAGTCTTTTTGGGTATGATGCGGCAAGCTTTGAACACCTGGATTTGGGGATTTTCTGCCATTCTTTTCTGCAAATCCTCTCAAGCTCTGTCAGGTTGGATGGGGACCGTCGGTGGACAGCCATTTTCAGGTCTCTCCAGAGATGTTCGATTGGGTTCAGTCCGGACTCTGGCTGGGCCACCCAAGGACATTCACAGAGTTGCACCTAAGCCACTCTTGCGTTGTCTTGGCTGTGTGCTTAGGGTCATTGTCTTGTTGGAAGGTGAACCTTCGGCCCAGTCTGAGGTCCTGAGCACTCTGGACCAGGTTTTCAGTAAGGATATCTCTACATTTTGCTGCGTTCAGCTTTTCTTCAATCCTGACCAGTCCCCTAGTCCCTGCCGCTGAAAAACACCCCCACAGCATGACGCTGCCACCACCATGCTTCACCGTTGGGATGGTATTGCGCAGGTGATGAGCGGTGCCTGGTTTCCTCCAGACATGACAATTGGAATTGAGACCAAACAGTTCAATCTTCGTTTCATCAGACCAGAGAATCTTGTTTCTCACAGTCTGAGAGTCCTTTAGGTGCTTTTTTACTTTATTGCATTGAGGAGAGGCTTCCGTCTGGCCACTCTGCCATAAAGCCCAGATTGGTGGAGTGTTGCAGTGATGGTTGTCCTTTTGCAAGTTTCTCTCATCTCCACACATGATCTCTGGAGCTCAACCAGAGTGACCATGGGGTTCTTGGTCACCTCTCTTACCAAGGCCCTTCTCCCCCGATTGCTCAGTTTGGCTGGGTGGCCAGCTCTAGGAAGAGTCTTGGTTGTTCCAAACTTTTTCCATTTAAGAATTATGGAGGCCACTGTCTTGGGAACCTTCAACGCAGCCAAAATTGTTTTGTAGCCTTCCCCAGATCCCCACACAATCCTGTTTCTGAGCTCTGCAGGCAGTTCCTTTGACCTCATGGCTTGGTTTTTGCTCTGATATGCATTTTCAGCTGTGAGACCTTACATAGACAGGTAAGTGCCTTTCCAAATCATGTCCAATCAATTGAATTTGCCACAGGTGGACTCCAATCAAAGTGCAGAAACATCTCAAAGATGATCCAGAGAAATGGGATGCACCTGAGCTAAATTGTCATAGTGTCATAGCAAAGGGTCTGAATATTTATTTCAATGTGATATTTCACCTTTTTCTTTTTAATATATTTGCAAAGTTATAAAAAATCTGGTTATTGATTTGTCATTTTGGGGTATGGAGTGTAGATTGATGCTAAAAACTAATAATTTAAAGCATTTTAGCATAAGCTGCAACATTAAATGTAAAAAAAAAAGATGAAGGGGTCTGAATACTTTCTGAATGCACTGTGTGTGTTCTGTAAATTTAGACCATTGCATACACAGACTGCGGAGAATTTTTTAGAACCTGAAATAGTGTACAATCGCTATCTTTAAAAAAACAAGTTTTTATTGCCTTTTCTCCCCAATGTGGAATGCCCAATTCCCACTACTTAGTAGGTCCTCGTGATGGCGTGGTTACTCACCTCAGTCCGGGTGGCGGAGGACAAGTCTCAATTGCCTCCGCTTCTGAGACCGTTAATCCGCGCATCTTATCACGTGGCTCATTGTGCATGACACTGCGGAGACTCACAGCATGTGGAGGCTCATGCTACTCTCCGCAATCCACACACAACTCACCACACGCCCCATTGAGAGCGAGAACCACTAATCATGACCACGAGGAGGTTACCCCATGTGACTCTACCCTCCCTAGCAACCTGGCCAATTTGGTTGCTTAGGAGACCTGGCTGGAGTCACTTAGCACACCCTGGATTCGAACTCCTGATTCCAGGGGTGGTAGTCAGCGTCAATACTCGCTGAACTACCCAGGCCCCCATACATTCGCTTTCTAATGATCAAAATATATTTATATAATTTATTAAATGTCTCGTTGTCTCTGATAAACTGTGAAAGATGCGAGAAAGATATGTTTAAATTGCACTTAATGGACATAAGAGTGCTTCAGAGTAAACGTTTTTACGAACTAGATAATGATGCTTTTGGGAAACGTGACGTAGAATACTACAGTTTCAACCAAATTTACTAAAGTGCAACTTAAGTGCTACAAACGTTCTACTTAGTGCTTCGGGAAACCCAACCTAGCCTTAATTAATAACTGTAAAGTCATAATCACACAAAACTATCAAAGTAAAAAAAGGAAGAAACAAGAAAAGCTTCAATACATGTTCTGCAGAACGACTCCTGAAAAAAACTCTCCACAACACCTCACAAATAAACCTGTGGATTATGCATAATAACAGGAACATAACCCTCATCAGAGGATTTGAGCAGACCGTCATTAAAGAACATTAAAGGACTAAACATAAAGAATTAGAGAGACGGAACTTCTCGGAGAGAAAACCTGTTTGTATGGAACTCTGCACAAATATAGCTTCCTATATATATATATTACATTTACAATCGATTTCTCATTAGAGAGATGATTTTAAAATGTTCTTGTTTGTCTCAAGAATTGTAACAGTAAGATGGAAAAAAATTATAAAAGAAAAGATTTATAAAGTCTTCATCTTGAAGATAATTAAAATGTTTAATTGACATAAATAGGCCTCATTTTCTTTATGCATAATATCATTTCATATTTTGGCATGAAATATAATTCAGACATTTCTTCTATGCAAGTACATTTATCTGATAATGGATTGAAAGATTCACTCTGCACTTTTAAAGTCAGTTCTGTAGTTGTGTTAGCAAGAGCTAAATATCTTTTATAGGTAGAGCTCCTCTTCAAAGACTGTCTCTGTGGCCCAGGAGCCTCTAAACGCAATACCACGCTTCAGTACACCTCTATTTATCTCCTGTTCCTACTTTTGTACACTGGGTCCAGCCTAGACAGGCTGCTGGCACTCTATCTCACTGCCCTTCTGTCCCGACAGTCTCTGGAGCAAAGCTTGCAGCTCCTGCAGTCTATTCTAACTCACTCTCTGTGGGCTAACACAAATAAATGCACCACTTTCAGGCGTTTTAATCCACACTGGGTCGGGCTGCTCCTGCTCGTTGTAGTTAAGTTGAATTCTAGCTGAAAGTTTCAAAGGCAGAATTAGTGCAGGAAGTGAAAAATAGGCTGCTAAGATGAAGGTTAGACAGACCTTTATTAGTCTTTAGGGGGCTTTGAAGAATGATGCAAGTTTTTATTGATAAGAGAGCTACAGTGAGACATTTCATCAGTGGAAACTTACGCATTTTTACATTTGGAGAGGCTTATGAATGGAGAATCGAAACCCGACTTGAGTTGTACAGCCAACAGTCTTTTGGGATTTAAATTCCCAGTTTCAACACTTCTCTGTAGGCATGTTAATATTTATCATTGTAATGATACATTGAAAAAAGGGAAAGCAGCAAAAAGCTGCAAGGTTCAATAGAGTTATTTGAAAAGATCAAATTTAAGTTAGGTTAACTCAGCCTACATTTTAATTTCATATCAAAGAAACTAATTTTTATTGTGTGAAACCTATGTTCACAATTGAATTAAGTTAAACCAACTATTTTGTACATTTCTGTAAACAATGTACACTTTACACATGTTGAAATCTTTAGATTTTATTAAACAAAGATTTAATTGTCAAACGAATGGTCCATTTTGCTATACTATCTATCCATGTAGTACAGTTGAATTCAGAAGTTTACATACACTTAGGTTGAAGTCATTAAAACTAATTTTTAACCACTCCACAGATTTAATATTAGCAAACTATAGTTTTGGCAAGTCATTTAGGACATATACGAGTAATTTTTCCAACAATTGTTTACAGACAGATTTTTTCACTTTTAATTGACTATATCACAATTCCAGTGGGTCAGAACTTTACATACACTAAGTTAACTGTGCCTTTAAGCAGCTTGTAAAATTATGTCAAGCCTTTAAACAATTAGCCAATTAGCTTCTGATAAGAGGTGTACTGAATTGGAGGTGTACCTGTGGATGTATTTTAAGGCCTACCTTCAAACTCAGTGCCTCTTTGCTTGACATCATGGGAAAATCAAAAGAAATCAGCCAAGACCTCAGAAAAAAAACTGTAGACCTCCACAAGTCTGGTTCATCCTTGGGAGCAATTTCCAAATACCTGAAGGTAGCACATTCATCTGTACAAACAATAGTACGCAAGTATAAACTCCATAGGATCACGTAGCCATCATACAACTCAGGAAGGAGACGCATTCTGTCTCCTAGAGATGAATGTAGCTTGGTGCGAAAAGTGCAAATCAATCCCAGAACAACAGCAAAGGACCTTGTGAAGATGCTGGAGGAAACAGGTAGACAAGTATCTATATCCACAGTAAAACGAGTCCTATATCAAAATAACCTGAAAGGCTGCTCAGCAAGGAAGATGACAGTGCTCCAAAACTGCCATAAAAAATCCAGACTACAGTTTGCAAGTGCACATGGGGACAAAGATCTTACATTTTGGAGAAATATCCTCTGGTCTGATGAAACAAAAATTGAACTGTTTGGCCATAATGACCATCATTATGTTTGGAGGAAAAAGGGTGAGGCTTGCAAGCTGAAGAACACCATCCCAACCGTGAAGCATGAGGGTGGCAGCATCATGTTGTGGGGGTGCTTTGCTGCAGGAGGGACTGGTGCACTTCACAAAATAGATGGCATCATGAGGAAGGAAAATTATGTGGATATATTGAAGTAACATCTCAAGACATCAGCCAGGAAGTTAAAGCTCGGTCATAAATGGGTCTTCCAAATGGACAATGACCCCAAGCATACCTCAAGTTGTGGCAAAATGGCTTAAGGACAACAAAGTCAAGGTATTCGAGTGGCCATCACAAAGCCCTGACCTCAATCTGATAGAAAATTTGTGTGCAGAACTGAAATAGCGTGTGCGAGCAAGGAGGCCTACAAACCTGACTCAGTTACACCAGTTCTGTCTGGAGAAATGGGCCAAAACTCCAGCAACATATTGTGAGAAGCTTTTGGAAGGCTACCCAAAACATTTGACCCAAGTTAAACAATTTAAAGGCAGTGCTACCAAATACTAACAAAGTGTATGTAAACTTCTGACCCACTGGGAATGTGATGAAAGAAATAAAAGCTGAAATAAATCATTCTCTCTACTATTATTCTGACATTTCACATTCTTAAAATAAAGTAGTGATCCTAACTGACCTAATAGGGAATGCTTTCTATGATTAAGTGTCAGGAATTGTGAAAAACTGAGTTTAAATGAATTTGGCTAAGGTGTATGTACATTTCTGACTTCTACTGTAAATGAGATTAGAATGAATGCATCCTAAATCATATAAATTGAAATTGGTTAGCCAAAATAGTTTGTAAAACCATTGTGCATTATATGTTTGCAAAACTATAATTTCTGTCACTACATAAGTTGTCACTTAATGCATCAGTATACGTACAAATTGTGTTAGATGCTATTTGCACCACGGTACAAATAATGTCAGATACTATTTACACCCCTAATTAAATACTAACAATATACAGTATCAGTACAGTGTGTTTTTTGTGTTTTTTAGAGTCTCACAGACACCCTACACCAACCCCTACCCCTAAAACTAACCATAAACATCCCTTACAAAAATTAACCATGGTTTTACCATAGTATCACCATGATATTTTCTAGTAAAATCATAGTAACCACAAAATTATACAAATTATACTATATTAACTCCATATTACTGTAGTAACACCATGCTTAATTGCATTAAAACTATCACTTCTGCCAATAAACATGGTTACTACAATATTACTATAGTGAAACCATGGCTAATTTTACCCGGATCAAACCTTTCTCTCCACTTCCTGACCTTTACCGAGACCAAATCACTGCAAAGAAATCAACCTTTATTTTCATTTTTATTTATTATCATAAGGAGTATTAAAGGAAATATTAATAGTGGAGACAGGAAACAGAATGGGGAAAAGTGGGACAAAAGGCAGAATAGAACCCGGGTCAAAAACACATCCACACTGTTGTTACCCACTACACCATTACTGTGACTCAGGAGGTGCTGTTTGTCTTTCATTTCTATGTTTCTACCACACTATTGCACTGAAAAAAATATAACATTGATCCAACATAAAAAATGCATGTAATAACTCACACAAAGTATTTTTAACTTGACTTTGCCAAGGAAAACCATTTTCTAACATTTGGAGCAAACAATGTTTTTCAGATTGAACAGACAAAATATTTTCAAGATGTCATCATTTTAAATTATTCTGTAGGTTTCGTGCATTTTTTCAGTTGTATCCTATCAAAAATTCTACTTTCATCAGTAATGACTCAGATTCCTATTGCATTTCCTTGCTTATTATTCCAAAACTTGATTTCCAGTAAGTTGACACGTCTGCCCTTAACATGCTTTTCCATTTCTATAGTACAAGTATTATACTTAGGCACAATAACTTTCAACTACTATGGTCTTTCACCACTGTTGAAGACATGTCAATAAACAAAAACACCAGGATGGTCCTCACCACATAAAAAAATATATCAATATATGTTGCCATACTTTTTCAAGCAACAGCACTCACAAATCCATTCTTGGCGTAAAAATATATAAGTTACAAGGCATTTGTCTCTAATGGTGATGGAGAAGAAAAAAAAATAATTATGTGGTCCTTCAGGTAATAAAACATGAGCATTAACAAAGTTGTAGAACCACTGCAAAATATTAATGCAAAAATAATGCTAAATAATATTAAGTGGATCACTTCAAGTGCAGTCCATACTTTGAGAACACTACAGTAGCCTACGGTGCACTGAGTAGCTTGGTATTCAGTTTCGGCACCTTCGTGGACATCTTGTTGGTGTCCAGCTCCATGAGAACTTTCTGAGTGACTTCAAAGGTTAGTCTGAGTCCATTCGGATACTTCAGGTTTAGTGCATAGATGAGCCTGAAGAGCACGGCAAACGCTGTTGCGACAGAGGCCAACTTGTTCAGGACTTCCACTCCCTCAATGACAATCCCAATATCTTTGGGCGATGCGAAAGATTCTTGTCTTCCCTGATGACAAAGATGGCCATGTTGGCCTGCTGCAGATCCTGTTTGGCCTCATTTTGCTGTGAAAAACAAGGCATTATTTAACAAAACAAATTCTGGGATTGAATTTATGACATTACTGTATTAACCAATGTTGTACAATGGATTACACAGCTCATTTCCACAAATATTAAATTGTTATTAAGATTCCCATACCAGGTATTCTTTGGTGAGGCTCTCTACCATTTCACCCAGGTAGATGATAAGAGATTTGAGAATGCATTCTCTTTTTGTGTTGATATCCCACTCCTGCATAAAGACACTCACAATATTTATTGTTTAAATTGCACAATCACGTGTACTTAAATTTCAATGAGACTGCATTAGAGTAAGAGACTCTTAGGGACACCTAAATCTGAAACATCCAACTCCCTTGCTATTTCCCAGCATGGCATCTGGTATTCAGCTCCACTGGCTCCCACACACTCATCCCCACCCTAGTCTCTGGAACTCTGCATGGGGTACAGTTCTCCTTTCCTTTGTACTCCTCTCCTCATTGTATTCCATTCCTTCTCTCCTCTCTTCCTTCTTGCATTCTTCTGGTCATGACTGGTGTTCATTGAAATTTTCTTGACAGGTAAGTTTCAGATGTTTATAATTAATTAGTATAACTCATATTTGTGTGAGGTCTCATACTGCAGGGTGTCACAAACAGCACCAATTAGTCCAACTGACTTTGAGAACACCCAGTAATACCTGATCTAGAACCTGCAGAATCTTGGAAGTCTTCTCTCGAACAGCTCCTCCCCTACTCCTGATGATCTCAAGCAGCTGACTGGAGTAATTGTCCAACTGTGCCATGATTCTCGCTTGCAGGGGAACAGTTGTTATCCGAAGAAATTCAGCACTGATCTAGAAAAAACATTGCAAAAACAAGCGATTAATGACCTATGCTTCCAAGCAAAAGCATTTGAACATATAGCTTAAAGAGCAAAGTCAATGCAATCCTGTAAGGTTTTAGGCATAATAAAGACTACTATTTTTATAGTCAAGCACTTGCTTCCAAAACAATCTGTCAAATTTGCACATTTGTAGAAAAATCACTTAGAGATAGTTTACCTCTTCCACCCGGAAAAGTGCTGGCCATCTGTCTATGAAATCCTCAGTGCTGGGTTGCTGATCCACAACTTCTTGCCTGCTGTATCCATATATCTTGGACATCTTCTCTTTTATTATTTTCCCATTATTTTTCTTATTATTTCTGTCAAAAGGGATCTTCTCTCTTTTTCCAGGCGTTCTGGAATCTCACCACTTGGGAGCAATGGATAAATAGTTAGCCTCAGCTTTTCTTGGTCTCTTAATGTTCTCTGCTGGGTATGCATCATCATGAGACTTATGTTTCAGAGAATTCAGTATGAGCTCAGGTGACGAAACATGTGACTTCAGCTGAGAATGGTAGTTAGCCATCTTGTATTTCAGCCTCTGTTTCCATCCGTAGCTCTTACTGAAAAGCCTGGTTCACTCAGGCAGGGGTGTGCCTGTGTCAGAGCCTCTGCAACTACACCAAATTCAGCATCTGTAGGATATGCTTTGTAGGTATAGATTTATTCTGCCTCTTTTTCCAGTAAGTCTTGACAGCAATTTTGAGCTGGGTGTCAGTCTAAACTGACTTCTTATGTACAATGCATTTCCTCTTTGTAGTTGACACTCTGTGTCATAGGAGAAAATAGGGATGGGGAACGCTTTTGGCCACTGTTCTTCTCTGAATGCCTCGGAGGAAGAGCTGCTTAACAGTATTGTATCATCTACCCTGTAGATGTTGAAAGGGGGCTTTCATTGTCTTCGATAACTAAAGGATTATCACTCGTTGAGAAGTCAACTGGCTCCAAGTTTATCATTGAAGATGCGGCATCTAAATTGATAACCTTAACAGTTGTAAGATCCTTGATTTCAGAGGTTGAGGTCAAGTTGACAAATGTCCCAAAATCAGTGTCTTCGTACTGCAACCTTAGATTTCCACTTAATCCACACGGATACTTGACCTCCATAATGACCTCTTCAGCGGAGTCAGGGACGCCATTCGGTAGCTCCATTCTGATGCAGTTGTCCTCACTCAAGATGACCAGCAGTCAAACAGGTGTGGTACTTACCATTATAATCAGTGTTCACTGAGAGAGAGAGAGAGAGACGAGAGAGAGAGAGAGGTTTAAGTATCATCAAAATGTAAACTACTGTAAAGTTATGCATATTTGTACTAAATGTATACAATGATATTTATATACAGCCAACCATAAACACTACATAAAAGCTACAGTTTAATCCAAATACAAAATGCAGACCTTACATTTGTATATATTTTTGAGCGTAATTAGCCGCATTCCCCCAACTGTGTAGTCCGCCAATCGATATTGGTGCATCAAGAACTTTAACCTCCTTTTTTGGGGACATTGTCAACTCATAGGCCCTGAAGTGTTCCGTGTACCAGGCACTCAGCTTCCGAACAATGAAAAGCAACTTCTCCCTCACAACAATTATCTGGATTATTTCTGTAAATTCAGGCAGCCCTGCCAGTGAACCATAAGCAATGATCATTCCAGTCCTGTAGTTTAACCTGTTATAGGTGACATTTTTAGCCAGGCAAATATTCTTTATTTCTAGGTGCTTCTGTTTAACAGCTAGAGCAATATCCTCTTTCAAAACTTCATTGGAAACAGTTGAGATGTTTGTCACTTCCAGGAGAGGTTTAGGAAAGCCACATATATAAAGTTGGTGTGCCATATGAAACTGGTGCCTCTCTGCCAAGGACAATAACTCATTTTTGAAACAACCAGTATACAGCACATCTCTCTTGAAGAAGCTGTGCTTTGCTTTGAATTGAAAAGTCCAAAGAGAAACCAGTGGTCCAAACTGATTTATAAGTTCTGGATAGTGTTCTAAAAAGTGGTGTTTAAACAGCAAGGTTTGGTCTGGAAAACCTCTTTAAATCATAATCTGTTCTCAGAGATCTTAAAATTAAAATAGGCAATTGATTCTGATGTATGAACATGTGCGACAACAAAGTCCACGATGTCATTTAAGTCAGTGAGGAGGTTCCAGGAAGGTTCACCAGCAGGCACTTTCATGCCAAAGAGGAGTGGGAAAAATCTGAGCAAACTCCAATTCTCCTGAGCATTTCCACCTACTGTATTCTGTAGTAAATTTGGTAGTATAAACGTACACAGTATGGGTTAAAGTGCCCGCGCACCTCCATGATTATGTAGGGAAATTTATAATGGAATTAGTCACATTTGACAACCATTATAAGAAAGATAAATGACAAATAATTAGATTATTTATCTGAATAAAATTCTCCACCATTAAAATCGTAATACGTCTCGTTGGATCCGCTCACAATTTCTTTTGTAAGGAATTCGCTTTAATAAGGGAATTATGATTAATTAACTTATTGGAGTAATACTATTCTCATGGCTTACTGAAAATAGTATCAGAAATATTTTAGATATGATCCGAGCTTAGGTGCAAGATCTTTGAAAAATCAAGTGACGAGATTATTTATCAAAATATACCACAGTCAAATTATCTTTGAATACAAACAAGACTTTATTGCTAATCTACAACATAAAACTGACTAACACACAACTAAACTAACACATAGACAAACAAACATAAACAAGGGTTGGTAAGTGAGCTTTGACAGAAGATGAATGGAAAATTATCTGTAACAGAAAAATGAATTTTTATGGAGTCTATAGAACTTGCCTTGAACAAATCCTGAGAACTTAATTTAGTACACCATGATTTGAGATCGGGTTACTCAAATAATATTAAAGAAAGCACCAGATTTCAGCGAAAGTCTGGAGGTCTGTACTTGCATTGCGTGCATTGTTTGGCGTGTGGAGTTCTTTGAAGTCCTTTGGCTTGTAGTGAAATAGAAAAGGCCATGGTCCATGTTAACTGTTCATGATGATTCATGTGAGCTGGTGAGCTGGAAACATGCCTCATGATTAGTATAATTGTTTTAAATGTGGAGAGTTGCTTATATTGAAGAACAATGGGTTTCCATGGGTTTCCCTGGCGATCATGAAAAGAGTAATCCCTCAGCAAAAAGCCAGTCATGTGATGAGATAGTTTGGGGGTTTATTTGATTAACAACAAAGACATATGAGATTCACTGTGCCTTTCCCTAGATTCCCCACTGTTTTACGGCAGTTAAGATTTGCCAGATGCATGACATCCAGACTTGCTGGCGCCAGTCCGAATCTCTTCATAGCTCAGGAGAAAGTCAGTGTAGATTCTGCATTTAAATCATTCTGTGTAGAATTGTTGATTTTCTCTTAGTTATCTTCTGCATCAAAGTCCTACAATTCCTAGATGCATAGGTCAGTGGCACAGAATGGGGTGGTTTGTTTTGTCTGTCCAATTGAAGGGGAAACTTTGTATAGCCTCATTCAATGATGCCACGTAAAATACTTTTTAGAAGTTAACACAGTGAGACACAGAGCTATTTCTACAGGAGCAATTTTCTCAAATAAATCATGTACAATATCTGGTGGGAAACCAGTAGTGGCATTAAAATGAGAAAGTTTTTCAGACTGAACACACCTCTTCTTCACACCAAAAAAGTTATCCAATGATTCTTCCTCAAGAGTTTTCAGATGCCTAGTGTGGATCTCCTCTGTCCTCAAAGAGAACGCTCCACTCCCTACTTCCGTAGTCTGAAATTCTAATCTCTGAGCTGAACAAAATCTGCACACATAAGCACTTGAAAAACTCTACACATCCAAGGGCTCCAAGGTTGTCAATAACTACACATCGCACTGTTCCCTTTATAAATTTGCCTAACTTTGCCACAAATATCCCATGTTGTTCCAATATAACTAGATCACTAACTAAAGGCTCTAGCACTGTCATACCCATAAAACTTCACATTTTCACTATTGATCAATGCAGCCAAGAGGACAGATGACAACGTAGAGTGACAACCAGGTGGCAGATTGCCCAAAATATAATACAGAGCACAGATATTATGTTTTTTTTACGTGATGTGCCTAGGGGATTGCATATTTCTAAGTCATCCACATACAAAATTAACGAAATTGCACACTCTTTTGAGAAAAGAGTATTCTCTTTATAAAATAAACCATCCCAGAGACATCTATGTTTATCGCTCCCAACTGATTGAGGTCTTTCTTTCAAATTAACTGTATTGTTTAGGATAGTCTCACAATTCAATATTTGTTGCAACATTTTTAGCACCAGGATGTATTGACAAGATTTTCAGTTCTCTTAGTCAATTATACACTATATTGCCAAAAGTATTCGCTTATCTGCCTTTAGACGCATATGAACTTAAGTGACATCCCATTCTTAATCCATAGGGTTTAATATGACGTCGGCCCACCCTTTGCAGCTATAACAGCTTCAACTCTTCTGGGAAGGCTTTCCACAAGGTTTAGGAGTGTGTTTATGGGAATTTTTGACCATTCTTCCAGAAGCGCATTTGTGAGGTCAGACATTGATGTTGGACGAGAAGGCCTGGCTCACAGTCTTCGCTCTAATTCATCCCAAAGGTGCTCTATCGGGTTGAGGTCAGGACTCTGTGCAGGCCAGTCAAGTTCTTCCACACCAAACTCGCTCATCTATGTCTTTATGGACCTTGCTTTGTGCACTGGTGCGCAGTCATGTTGGAACAGGAAGGGGCCATCCCCAAACTGTTCCCACCAAGTTGGGAGCATGGAATTGTCCAAAATCTCTTGGTATGCTGAAGCATTCAGAGTTCCTTTCACTGGAACTAAGGGCCAAGCCCAGCTCCTGAAAAACAACCCCACACCATAATCCCCCCTCCACCAAACTTCACAGTTGGCACAATGCAGTCAGACAAGTACCGTTCTCCTGGCAACCGCCAAACCCAGACTCGTCCATCAGATTGCCAGATGGAGAAGCATGATTCGTCACTCCAGAGAACACGTCTCCACTGCTCTAGAGTCCAGTGGCGGCGTGCTTTACACCACTGCATCCGACACTTTGCATTGCACTTGGTGATGTATGGCTTGGATGCAGCTGCTCGGCCATGGAAACCCATTCCATGAAGCTCTCTACGCACTGTTCTTGAGCTAATCTGAAGGCCACATGAACTTTAGAGGTCTGTAGCGATTGACTCTGCAGAAAGTTGGCGACCTCTGCGCACTATGCGCCTCAGCATCCGCTGACCCCGCTCTGTCATTTTAGTTGCTGTCATTCCCAATTGCTTCCACTTTGTTATAATACCACTGACAGTTGACTGTGGAATATTTAGTAGCGAGGAAATTTCACGACTGGACTTGTTGCACAGGTGGCATCCTATCACAGTACCACACTGGAATTCACTGAGTTCCTTAGAGCGGCCCATTCTTTCACAAATGTTTGTAGAAGCAGTCTGCATGCCTAGGTGCTTCATTTTATACACCTGTGGCCATGGAAGTGATTGGAACACCTGAATTCAATTATTTGGATGGGTGAGCGAATACTTTTGGCAATATAGTGTATATTCAACTGGTTCCACTACACTGAAGTTCTTTCTATAATACATCCTGTGCTTCTATGCAGTAGAAAACTGGCCATTTTTTGCTACTGCATCTTGAATAGGATGTGAAGTACTCTGTGCAGTGGCTAACTCTTGGACTGATCCATCTACTTGACAACTGTGATTCTGTAAAAACTGAGAAATGGTCTTATGAGTTACCGGCACAGAAACAGGTTTAATTAGATAATACAGTTCCTCAAGTAGTTCATTTACAGCTACACTTGACACCAAGTAAGTATTTTCCAATATCAGTAAAAATTAGGCCAATTTCAGCTTAATATCTTTGGTTAAATCTCTACATTCTTCATTGGTTGGTTCCTCTTATAGTAAATCTTCATTCAACTTATCAGTGACGACTGAATCAAAAACAGAGGGACTGCTGGTTGGTATATCAACTATTCCAGGTTTTAAATGGCTATCTGTAGACGAGTTATGTTTTCTCCATTTGTGAGTGTGGAAATTTCCATATATGTTGGTTTGAAATGAACAGCCAATAAACATACAAGTAACTGATTCATGATTTTTTAAATGTTTGCCAATGTTGTGAAAAAAGTCCAGCTGAGTAGAAAGTTTACTGTAGTCGCAAAGATGTAATAAATACCACTCACCTTTAAAAACCTCGCGTGTGAAAAAGAGATGAGTTGAATCACTGAGAAAATTTCATGTTTGCGCTCCACAGGAAACTTAATCCAATTAAAAAGTAGTGGATTTCAATAAAGCATCAACTTAAAACATTTAGTCTGTACAAACAAATAAATTATTTTCAGCTGTTCGAATGACAAAAAATGCATTGGATGAACAACAGCTTTGTAATACTTTTTACAGTGTGGAGTGCAAATAGCCGCACTGTGTGGCAGGAGCTATTTACACCTAGTGCACCTATTTAAACCCGCCATCCATAGACCATGTAAAGAAATGTAGTCGCTAGTTTTACATGGTGGTCAGATGGTGTCTTTCTGTTTAAGCGGACGGTTCTTGGTCAGAAAAAGTTTCAGCATGCACCTGGCATTGTGCCCATAATACAAAGTCAGGCTTGTGAAGCAGCTCTTATAATTGAGTTAGAGACTGAATATAACTATACAGACAGCTAAAGGCTTTCTGCAATAGTCTGTCAATTATACACTTTTAGTTTCTTCATTAGCTGAGCTTCAGTCTTCTCCAGTTGTGTGCTGGTGACTACTATTATAGAAGCATTATAGTTGAATTGTCCATTCTCAAGTTAACATTAATTATATCAGGCACATATACTATTGTTGTTTAATATAGTAGCAGAAGGTATCGGCCAGAGGCTTCCATTGAAAAAGCCTTTGTCATTTTACAAAGATGCCATTCACCCTACTTGCAATTTTGGATTGGAATTTTGTTCAGTATGTCATTGGTAAGCAATGCTGTCTACATGAGTTGCTCGTTATATTAGATATGTCAGTAATAATATATTGTTTAATATGCATTTTCAGAATGAATTTATACTGAGTATATTTATAAAGTGACATTTGTATCTTTGCTGTCCATGCATGTTTTAATTGTACAGTTGGATTGCTTTGCAGGTCTTTCTCTTGCCTCTGCTGTATCTCAGAAAATGCTGTTCAAGGTTTTTCTCAGCACTAATTTTACAGTTGTTGCATTATGAATTTAAATGCTTTTTTTCAAGTAAGCAATTTAATGTTTTGTTTTGTTGAACTGAGCAAAAGCTATCAGCACAAATTAAAGTGAATGCAGCAGAGACTATGGGAATAGAAGCAAACACATCCAGCAGTTTTCTTAGAGAGAGAGAGAGAGCTTTCCTTCCATAATTTACAGATAGCAGTACACTTCTTATGCTTTCAGAGATCTGTGACAATTTTACAAGATAAAACAAATATAAATACATAAAATGTATGTTTGGGAATCATCAGACACATGCAAAATAAAGGGAATAATTTAGAGATTTATGGGGAGACAGAATAAGTTTTCACTTCAAAAAGATGTCTTAAGTGAAGATTTAGTGTGTAACAAATTCAGTGATAACGCCTCCTGCTGTTTTGCCACCTGTTCAGTTCATGACTGTATCCACAATACACGGTGTGATCAACACCACGAACAAAGTCAATCAATGGTGCATTTTGCAAAACAAGCACATCTATAGCTCTGGAAAAAAATAAAAGGCCACTGCAAAAATATCAGTTTCTCTGGATTTACTAATTATAGCTGTGTTTGAGTAAAATAATCATAATACAAAAAAAAAAAAAAATTCTATAAAGTACTGACAACATTCCTCCCAAATTCCAAATACAAATATTGTCATTTAGAGCATTTATTTGCAGAAAATGACAACTGGTCAAAATAACAAAAAAGATGCAGTGTTTTCAGACCTCGAATAATGCAAAGAAAACAAGTTCATATTCATTTATAAACAACAGAAATCAATATTTGGTGGAATAACCCTGATTTTCAATTACAGCTTTCATGTGTCTTGGCATGCTCTCTACCAGTCTTTCACATTGCTGTTGGGTGACTTTATGCCACTCCTGGTGCAAAAATTCAAGCATCTCGGCTTTGTTTGGCGGCTTGTGGCCATCCATCTTCCTCTTGATCACATTCCAGAGGTTTTCAATGGGGTTCAGGGCTGGAGATTGGGTTGGCCATGACAGGGTCTTGATCCAATGCTCCTCCTTCCACACCTTGATTGACCTGGCTGTGTGGCATGGAGCATTGTCCTGCTGGAAAAACCAATCCTCAGAGTTGGGGAACATTGTCAGAGCAGAAGGAAGCAAGTTGTCTTCCAGGATAACCTTGTACGTGGCTTGATTCATGCGTCCTTCACAAAGACAAATCTGCCCGATTCCAGCCTTGCTGAAGCACCCTCAGATCATCAGCGATCCTCCACCTGGTCATCTGATGGTTAGATGGAGACCTGGAGAAGCCTACAAGCCACAGTGTCTCGCACCCACTGTGAAATTTGGTGGAGGATCGGTGATGATCTGGGGGTGCTTCAGCAAGGCTGGAATCGGGCAGATTCGTCTTTGTGAAGGACATATGATTTAACACAGCTTGATGGAGCACAGATACGAATTTAGGGATCTCAAGACGTGTTTTTCTAAGTTTCAAACTTCATTTAACACAACCGAGACACTCCAAAAATGTCCGTCTGACACAGGTGTACATTGATGCATCCTTAAACAAGCTCTTATAATAAATCTATCTTGGACTGATTGACAAATTCAATTGCAAAATGGATTGCTGTGAACTGTAAGATTGGCTTATGTTCAATAATATGGAAATAAACAATACATTGGATTCTAAAGCCACTTTTTGTTTTGTATTATCAACGTTAACTCCTCTGCCACAATAATGTAATGCATTTTAATTATCTGAATATATATATTTTTTTATAATAGATATACTATAGATATATATATATATATATATATATATATATATATATATATATATATATATATATGTATTATTACCAACGGCTGGTGGAATCTCCAAACTGCAAATGCAAGAACTGAATGTGGACTTTGCGCTGAGTTAAGAGGTGGTATTGAAACATCTTAGCGCAACGACCAAATTCTAAGGAAAATAGCAAAATGTGCTTTGCGCCATTTACATACAATACACCCACAGTTTGCATGCCTACACCCACAGTACCGCAAACACTCCCACCCACGCCCACTTGTGCTTTGCGCTGGCACAAAAATTACACTTGAATAATTTGATAAGACGTTACGCACGCTACGCTTTGCACACTCACTTAAACAGAGCCCAATATCTCAATGTAAAAATCTCAAAATATCCCTAAAAAAATAGGTCTTCATTTTCTATCCGGAATGTGAATTCTTATTGTTTCTCTTGAGTTTGGAGTAAAATAGGACCAGGACATTTCTTTGACAGGTTTCGTGAGAAGTTGGCAGACACTATAATTCTAAACAACAAACAGTGCATTCAACATTTTTATTTGATCAGTTTGTGTGAACTACAACATTGAGGTTCATAGTGTCATGCTCCACCAATTGAGCCACAGAAACATACAGTAGATTGCTACATAAACCACACATCTGCTTTACATGACATCAAAATAAAGTGAAAACCTGTATTGTAATCTAAGCCTACAGTGATGTTTCCATGCAGCACAATATCGTATGAATGTTAGCGGTGACACTGATTAAGTGAGGTTGTTGAATTGAATCTCTATTTTGAAACATGAGACCATTAGTCACACAGGTTCTGGGCTCTCATCCAGACAGGAGGAGACAGAGTTACATTCATTTTTGTGATATGGTTGCCAACAGCCAATATGTTTCACTCAAAACATGGACATTCAGCAAAAACTAATTTATTACACTCAAGCACAGGCAATTATTTTGCTCTGAAATCATTCTTTGTGGCTAGGAACTGCTGTTTGGGTGTTAATGTGACAATGGAAGACTTTATTCAATCACCAGAGCGACTGAAATATGGAGTGACTGTGTGTGTGTTTAAGGTTGATGTTCTTGTGAGGTCACAGCTCGTTCTTCATGTATGAATGAAATTGCTTTCACATTTTGAGACACATCTTACACATCCTTTGCCGAATCTTTATATCCTGACACAAAAGCGGTTGTTCTTGGTGCTTTCACAATGATATTCCTTGCTATCCATAATAACTGCAAATTAATAATAATTAATCATAATAATAATAATATTTTCTAGGCACTCAAAGCGCTTTACATAGTATAGGGGGAATCTCCTCAACCACCACCAGTGTGCAGCATCCACCTGGATGATGCGATGGCAGCCATAGTACGCCAGTACGCTCACCACACACCAGCTATTGGTGGAGAAGAGAGAGTAGAGTTATAGAGCCAATTAATGGATGGGGATTATTAGGAGGCCATGATTGAGAAGGGCCAATGGGGGAAATTTGGCCAGGACACCGGGGTTACACCCCTACTGTTTACGAGAAGTGCTCTAGGATTTTTAATGATACAGAGAGTCAGGACCTCAGTTTAACGTCTCATCCAAAGGACGGTGCCTTCTTACAGTAATAGTGTGCCCATCACTATACTGGGGCATTAGGACCCACACAGACCACAGTATTAGCACCCCTAACTGGCCTCCCTAATACTTCTTCCAGCAGCAACCTTAATTTTCCCCAGGAGTTCTCCCATCCAGGTACTGACCAGGCTCAGCCCTGCTAAGCTTCAGTGGGCAACAGTATCACCACCAAAAGATCTTACCTTGTCTGTAAATATCAAACTGCTGAGTAGCAGCTCTGAAACTCCAGTCAGTACCTGGAAATACACTGTAAAACAATCCTGGTAAATTTACGATAAAAATAAATAAATATAAAACAATTGCCGGCTATGGCTGCCAGAAATCCACCATGAAAAGCATAGTGACCCTGCAGTATATATTATTAGGCTTAGTGATATAATGTTAATATACAAACCAAACTACAAAAATCTATTTTGGTCTTTTAGATGTCTTTTATATTTTAAATGCCACATGATGACTTAAATTCGATCAAGAGTGACCCTTCCTTGAGCAATGACCTCATAAATATAAATATGTATCAACAGTGTACAGTGTCACTCACACAAACACAAAACACCATCAGGGTAACATAAATGCTGCAATAAACATTAACCAAACAACATACAGTGGCAAGAAAAAGTATGTGATCCCTTTGGAATTAGCTGGTTTTCTGCATTAATTGGTCATAAAATGTGATCTCATCTTCAACAAAGTCACAATATAGACAAACACAATGTGCTTAAGCTAACAACACACAAACAATTATAATCTTTCATGTCTTGATTGAACACATCCCATTAAACTTTCACAGTGCTGTGGAAAAAGTAAGTGAACCCTTGAATTTAATAACTGGTCAATCCTCCTCAACCAAGTGTTTCCGGTAGCTGCGGATTAGACCTACGCAACATTCAGAAGGAATTATGGATCATTCTTCCTTACAGAACTGCTTCAGCTCAGTCATATTCTTAGGATGTCTGGTGTCTCTCTTGAGGTCATTCCACAGCGTCTCTATTGGGTTAAGGTCTGAGCTCTGACTGGGACACTCCAAAAGGTGGATTTTCTTTTTTTGAAGTCATTCTGTAGTGGATTTACTTTGATGTTTAGGGTCATTGTCCTGCTGCTTCACCCAACTTCTGCTGAGCTTCAGCTGGCACACAGCCACCCTGACATTATCCTGTAGGATATCTTGATAAAATTGGGAATTCATTTTTCCCTCGATGATGGCAAGAGGTCCAGGCCCAAAAGCAGCAAAGCAGCCTCAAATCATGATGCTCCCTCCACCGTACTTCACCGTTGGGATGATGTTTTCATGTTGGTATGCGGTGCCCTTTTTATGCCATACGTAGTGCTGTGTGTTCTTCCCAAACAATTCAACCTTACTTTCATCAGTCCACAAAACATTGTCCCAGTAGTGTTGTGGAGTGTCAATGTGGTCTTTGGCAAACTTCAGGCATGCAGCAATGCTTCTGTTGGAAAGCAGCGGCTTCCTTCATGGTGTCCTGCCATGGACACCATACCTGTTTAATGTTTTCTGTATATTAGACTCATGAACAGAGATGTTAACCAGTTCCAATGATTCCTTCAAGTCTTTAGCTGTCACTCTAGGGTGCTCTTTTACCTCATTGAGCATTCTGCAGTGTGCCCTTTGAGTTATCTTGGCTGGACGGCCACTTCTAGTGAGAGTACCCACAGTACTAAATAGTCTCCATTTATAGACTATTCGTCTAACAATGTGTTTGTTGGTATAAACTAATATAGTCAGGTGGATTCAGACATATTTTTTACTTAAATCAAACCAGTATATTTAAATGTTACCACATAAAGCAATTTTTTTGGGTGATCATTTAATTAATGTAATGTCCAATTAACCAAATTGAATAACCTACTGTATAAACTACTGTAGATATCATGTAGTATGATGTTTACAGTTTATGAATTTGAGATGTTCCTGCCATCTCTTGAATGGTTGAAAACTCATGGCTAACTGATGCTGCGCTTGTTTCTCCTCAGAGTGCCGTGGCCATGTATGATGGGGCGAGGGTTCCCTCCCCTGAGGAAGGCGCTAACGGGGTCCCCTTGCAGCCCGAGACCCCAGCGGCCACATGTCCCAAAGCTAACGAAGAGCCTGAGGAAGAGGAGGGTGTACCACCCGAGCCCGTCCTGGTGAAGAAAGCCCACCGTGAGATTCTGGACCATGAGAGGAAGAGGAGGGTAGAGCTGAAATGCATGGAGCTACAGGAGATGATGGAGGAACAAGGGTGAGTGTGTGTGGTGACTTTAGATTTCTATGTTCCAAATACAGGTGAAACTATTTCACAGCATGATCAAAAGTGGTTATATGCAGATAGTTCACACAAAAATGAACATTCTGTCATCATTTATTCACCCTTGTGTCATTCCAAAGTCGTATGACTTTCTTTCATCTGTGGAACACAAAAGGAGATGTTAGGCAGAATGTTAGCTTCAGTCACCATTCACTTTCATTGCATAATTTTCCATACAATGAAAATAAGTGGCATCTGAGGTGTGTTCCACAGAAGAAAGAAAGTCATACGGGTTAGGAATGACATGAGGGTGTGTAGCAACTCATAATGTAATAACTGCACATCATGTAATAAGTATTACATTACTGATGTAATAAAATGTTCATAATGTAATAATTTTCTGAAAACATAATAAAATCTTGAGCTCATAATGTAATCATTTTTTTCGCATAACTTAATAGGTTATTGTATGAGAAATGTATTACATTATGAACACACTGTAGCAACTTATAATGTAATCACAGTTCATAATGTAATAGTAGCACATCAAGTATAAGTGAAACAGTGTTTAAAATATAATAATTTTCTCTCAACAAAATAAAGTTATGAGCACAAAACGTAATAATATATATTTTTTAAATAGGTTATTACATTAAAAGAAATGTAGGTTTATTAGGCTACATTGTGAACGCAAACATTTTCATAAAATGTTTACTAATTTTGTGATTACGATCTAATTGTGATCTAATTATGTAATTATGAAGTTTCTAATCATTGTTGAGATATAATCATTTAAATGGCTGTCATAAAAACTTGTTTATATTCTGCAAAAAATGTATAATGCATTTATAATTTTAGCAACATGCTTTCATTTTTCTAGCTAAATAATGAGCTAAGGACATTATTGGCTGAATCTTCCTGAAGTAATGTTAGGTGACAAGTTCTTCACAAGCTATTATACTGATGTCTTCCCATGGTTGAAACAGCTTAGGCGCATACAGACTGCAGTACTTAATAATATACTAACATTTATTTGCCTGAGTTGCATTTCAACATACAATATTCTTTTTCTTTGAATATAAGGTTGGACTCTTATAGTGTTCATCTGATGATGTACAGTAGAGGATTTTTCACAGTATATTTATTATTTTTCTTCAGCACTCTTGTAGCCTATAGGGTGAATTCTTGTACCGTATATGGATCCTAAATTTGTGGATTTATTTATTTTTGATTGGTGGCTGATTGAACTGTCCCAGTGTTATTTATTTATTTATTTTATTACTCTTCAGATTTTATTACTCACTAACAACTCTTGGAAATTTGTACTGAAGAAAAAATAAATAAAAAAAAAAAAAAAAATAAAATATATATATATATATATATATATACATACATATATATATACAGTATATACGTATATATATATATATATATATATATATATATATATATATATATATATATATATATATATATTGTGGATTATTTTTTTACAACATGGAAATAATATATTCATACATTATGAGTTGCTACATTAATGTGAACTATCCCTTTTAAGGTGTTATTTCTACTTGAAATGACTCTTAAAAAATACTTTCGCTGGTGTATCCTAATGTTTTCAGGTGGATTTATTCATATTAAATAATATTTTTGACTTGAATGAAACCATTTCACTTAGATATGAATATCAACAATATCAGTGTTTAGTGCATCTGTAGTGTTTGTGTACTTTTGTGTTTTATATTGAAATCGTTAAAAAAGCTATAAAATAATTAAACGAATCATTAAAACACTAAATAAATCAATAAATGTCCCTTGTATTCCATTTTAGCATTAGTTTGCATCTGTTTTCATTTTAGCATTATCTTTGGGATGGTTTCATTTAAGCATGAACTTCGTGTCTTTTCATTTTTTAGGGTTACTGCTATCAGCCAGTGTTACAGTTTTGTGTTAGTCATAGTTTTCGTGTTTTGACGAAAATGTTCTTTTAAAATTAGTCAATATTTCTTAATTTTTTTACTTTTTCTCCCAATTTGGAATGCCCAATTCCCAATGTGCTCTAAGTCCTCGTGGTCACGTAGTGATTCGCTTCATTCCGGGTGGCGAAGGACGAATCCCAGCTGCCTCCGTGTCTGAGACCGTCAACCTGCACATCTTATCATCTTATCACGTGTTGAGTGTGTTGCAATGGAGACATAGTGCATGTGGAGGCTTCACGCCACCCACCGCGGCATCCACGCTCAACTCACCACGCGCCCCACTGAGAACGAACCACATTATAGCTACCACGAGGAGGTTACCCCATGTGGCTCTACCCTCCCTAGCAACCGGGCCAATTTGGTTGCTTAGGAGACCTGGCTGGAGTCACTCAGCATGCCCTGGGATTCAAACTAGCTAACTAGCAAACTCCAGGGGTGGTAGGCAGCGTCTTTACCACTGAGCTACCCAGGCCCCAATATTTCTTTATATTAATTAATTTTAGTCCGTTTTACTCTGACGGAAATGATATGACATTTTTGTCAATGAAAATAATATCTTTTAGTTGATGATGATGTGCAAAATGGAAAAAAAGTGTGTCAAACTGGAGCAGACCAACCTTTAATCAAATATTCAAACATTTAGAAAACAAACATTTCTCATTTAATGTTTAGAATATTTTTTTTTTAATTTAAACATTTATCAAACATATACACACCATCCTTGTTGTGAAATACCTGAGCTCCTGAAATAATAATTAATAGACTGAAATATTAGCTATTTTTTAGAAGTTAGCCTACTGTATTATGAATTCTTCATGCTTTAGAGACGTATTAATTTTCCGTGAAAGGATATTACATTGCATGTAGCGTGTTTCTTACGGAAACAGTGTATTCACAACGCAAGTTATGCAACGCAAATTACGCATATTCTGACTAGTGCGTCATTTAGTTCAAGTTCACCTGTTCGTTCGCGTCACTGTGCAGATGTAAGTTGTTATATTACAGATAGTGATTAAACATATATAAACAGGATGCATTTGAATGAAGTATTTACCCCGTTTTAAATTGGGGAATTTTGCCGCTGTTAGCGCGTTCAACTCGTGCAGCTCAAGCGGAGAAATCCTCAACATACTGGATTAATGGATTAGATGAATCAATATCTAATATCTTCTCCTACATACAGATTCTATAGATGTTTCGTCTTCTGTTTATATCTTGCAGTATCATTTTCAACTTGTCATATTTTTGTCAACAGTATGCTTTAATAAAATCGGTTATTTATCGTCATGATAGAACTTTTTCGTCTCGTCTTCGTTATCATTGACGAAATAAAAAAAAAACCTTCGTCAACGAACAATCTCTCGTCTGTGATTTCGTTGACGAGATTAACACTGCTATCAGCATGTCACTCAGCATGACAGCGTCACCTTTTAAAATCGATTTCTTTGGACTTTCTGGTTAGTGAATTTAGACACATTTTTTTCACACTGCAACTATGGCTGAGCTTGGTACAATAAGAGATTTGCAGATGAAGTTACCAACCAAAATGTTGACAATTACTTAATTTGAACCCTTATAGAGAACGTCGGGGAAGTAAATGCTGTAAATGACCGTAACATTGGCTTAGGTGTCGATTCTGTGAGAGAAGGTCATTATGGAAGAGGACGTCCTACTTTTGAAAGGTGACGCCCACTGTCATTGAGTGATGGGCTGATAGCCGTAACCCTGAAAATGAAAAGACACAAAGTTCACGCTTAAATCAAAAATCACCAAAAAATAGGCCAATGGTAAAATGAAAATGAATGCAAACTAATGCTAAAATGAAATACAAGGGACATTTATTGATTTATTTAGTTATTTTTAATTGAATTTTATATTCTTCTAAGATAGGATTGATTTGGGAAAAAGTAAAGAGGTTGTTAAAGAGGTTATTTTAAAATTGTTCGTGTGTGTGATGTTCTGGAGGATTTGTGTTGTGACTGGCAGCTGCAATAATCCTCACGTCCTGCAGACGTTCATCTGATGTGTTCAGGCTTTTGAAGGAGCTTTCAGTGTCTGTAATTAATCAGCAGCCGTGTGACCTTGAGCAGTTCTGCGAGTCTACAAATAGTATGACAGGGCAACGAATTCAGCTCACAAAAGCTGATGAGAGATGCGTTTCAGTTCAGGATTAGAAATCTGTTAACATGCTTGAATGCTTTAGCGAATGAAATGCTTAGTAGGCCTGAATTTCTGCCTCCATTCATCAAACGCTAATCAGTACATTTGCTGAAAGAAACAGAAGATAGCAAGTTTGGTACGTCAGCAGTTAATTTTTCCTACCATGTTGTTACACTTAAGCATACAGTACCAAGACTAGATTTTTACATTTAATGAAGAAAATGTGACGCTTGCTTATGCAAATCTTGTTGCCATGATGCTTGGGTATTGCTTTGTGGTTGTTGAGCAAACACCACTGATAATTAAGGAGCCCCTAAGAGGACAGGGTGGGAATTTTTTATTTTTCTGAAATAGTTTTTATATTGAAATATTCATTTTTATTTGTATAGCGCCCTTCACAACACACATCGTTTCAAAGCAGCTTTACAGAAAATCATGCATTATCAGAAAATGAAACTGTAATATCTATAAGGTCTTAGAGTCATCATTGTGTAGTTTGATTAAATGTGACTGTAAATTGTGTATAAAAATTAAATTATTAAATTATTAAATAATAATTGTATTTAGAACACCAGTGAGCAAGCCGAAGGCAACTGTGGCAAGGAACACAAAACTCCATAAGACAGTAACACCGTACACTGTGGCAACCCTACTCCCCTCTCATTAGTGAAAATACAAAACTCCTCATTAGCAGCTGTGGGGCAATAGCTATTAGATTGATGATGGTGATATTCAGCATGATGCTGGAGAAGGGATCAGCCATCTGGCACACACACACACACACACCCCTGTTCATCCCTCCTGCATGAGGACTAATTGCGTGCTGCTTTAGGAGATACGTAGGGCGTCCATATGTCCCACCCAGCGTGACAAGCATGCAGACGGCGTGCAGCTCTGTGAAAGTGAGACGTGCCCTATGTAGTTCTCACTGAAGATCTGGTCTGTTGTGTTTAGCATGATTCAGCGGCTGTGCACACTCTCTTTATCTCTGTTTGTACAAGAGACCTCCAAATGTCCCACTCAAGGCCTTTTAAAGGGATAGTTCACCCAAAAAATGAACATTCTGTCATCATTTACTCTCTCAGGTTGTTCCAAACACATATGACTTTCTTTCTTCTGTGAAACACAAAAGGAGATGTTTTGAATAATGTTCAAGCTGCTCTTTTCCATACAACCAAAGTATATTATAAAAAGGGCAGTCATAGTACAAAAAGGTATTAAAAAAAGTATGATAAAATGTTCTTCTGAAACCACACGATAGCTCAAATGCACAAATGAGATTAGATAGCTACTTTAGAGGGGTCATGTCATGAGGAATCAAATTTCCCTTGATATTTTGACATACACTATATTGCCAAAAGTATTCGCTCACCCATCCAAATAATTGAATTCAAGTGTTCCAATCACTTCCATGGCCACAGGTGTATAAAATGAAGCACCTAGGCATGCAGACTGCTTCTACAAACATTTGTGAAAGAATGGGCCGCTCTCAGGAGCTCAGTGAATTCCAGCGTGGTACTGTGATAGGATGCCACCAGTGCAACAAGTCCAGTCATGAAATTTCCTCGCTACTAAATATTCCACAGTAAACTGTCAGTGGTATTATAACAAAGTGGAAGCGATTGGGAATGACAGCAACTCAGCCACGAAGTGGTAGGCCACGTAAAATGACAGAGCGGGGTCAGCGGATGCTGAGGCGCATAGTGCGCAGAGGTCGCCAACTTTCTACAGAGTCAATCGCTACAGACCTCCAAAGTTCATGTGGCCTTCAGATTAGCTCAAGAACAGTGCGTAGAGAGCTTCATGGAATGGGTTTCCATGGCCGAGCAGCTGCATCCAAGCCATACATCACCAAGTGCAATGCAAAGCGTCGGATGCAGTGGTGTAAAGCACGCCGCCACTGGACTCTAGAGCAGTGGAGACGCGTTCTCTGGAGTGACGAATCACGCTTCTCCATCTGGCAATCTGATGGATGAGTCTGGGTTTGGCGGTTGCCAGGAGAACGGTACTTGTCTGACTGCATTGTGCCAACTGTGAAGTTTGGTGGAGGGGGGATTATGGTGTGGGGTTGTTTTTCAGGAGCTGGGCTTGGCCCCTTAGTTCCAGTTAAAGGAACTCTGAATGCTTCAGCATACCAAGAGATTTTGGACAATTCCATGCTCCCAACTTTGTGGGAACAGTTTGGGGATGGCCCCTTCCTGTTCCAACATGGTGCACAAAGCAAGGTCCATAAAGACATGGATGAGCGAGTTTGGTGTGGAAGAACTTGACTGGCCTGCACAGAGTCCTGACCTTAACCGATAGAGCACCTTTGGGATGAATTAGAGCGAAGACTGTGAGCCAGGCCTTCTCGTCCAACATCAGTGTCTGACCTCACAAATGCGCTTCTGGAAGAATGGTCAAAAATTCCCATAAACACACTCCTAAACCTTGTGGAAAGCCTTCCCAGAAGAGTTGAAGCTGTTATAGCTGCAAAGGGTGGGCCGACGTCATATTAAACCCTATGGATTAAGAATGGGATGTCACTTAAGTTCATATGCGTCTAAAGGCAGATGAGCAAATACTTTTGGCAATATAGTGTATAAGAGGTCTTTCTACTATAAAAACATACTGTAAATTTCAGAACTCAAAACTTAATCCCCAAAGCAATAAAAGCATGTATTGAAACCAAGCTGCAAAAACACCTCATTCTCTACTTCCGTGGTTACCCTACGTCACTAGGGGTACATTAATACATGACCGCCTCTACAGCTCAAAAACATCATGCCTACTTAAAATCATCACACCCTTGGCCCCGCCCACTTATGCTTCAGTTCATAAACTGAGACAGAAGGACAAGCAAGGCCTACTGTAGCCTAACTATTCCTGAACACCAACGGGAACCCAACTGGACTATTTTTAATTATTTTTGTATTTAAACTTGCACAGACGTCTTTGACTGCTTGATACATTTCTCGGGCCGCTTTTAAAAGATGCAGTGTCAAGTTACAACTCTGAAGAGGAGAAACTATTCTCTCTCATTCAGTTGCTTCCTCTTGTTGAGCACAAATGCATCATGGACACGTTCTTTCACCCATTTGCACTATTTTTAATGGTTGGTGTATGAAAACACGCACTGGATGGATGTCTCTGACCGTTTAGATGCATTTCCGGCGATATGCATTTCAGTGAAGGATGATTCTAGAAACTGGATGTGTCTTCAGTGTATTTCAGTGTGGATTGCTTGTGAACTAGTCATAATATGATACAAGCTTTGCAAAGGAACTGTTATTGAAGGATGGGGCAGTTAAAAACACTTAGACCCAATGCAAAACAGTAAGTAAACAGTTCCATTCATGAATATTTCATATGTCATGACTGTTTGATAGTTTATGGTGCTGACATCCTGTTTACACCAGGCACTTCTTTTGACACGATGCAGCGCAGTGGCTTGAGGATGTCTACACCGGACGTGTCAACACAAACTTTCCAAACCGTTTATTTGTGTTGTTGGCACTCTCGCGTCCGGTGTAGACAGAGTGTTAAAAGTTGTGCTTGAGATGAACAGTTTAATATATTCAGATGCAATGTGTTGGATGTGCATTATGTGTAACCCCTGAAATTTTGTTTTATAATGTTGTGGAGCTTGTTCATTCCCTTCCAACTGAGTTAAGAAAAGGGCAGAATTTGAGGGGCTGCACGATGTTAGCCAATCATAACAGTTGGCGTTTACATTGAAGTTTTAAGGAGGTGCTTAGACCAAAACCGAGCGTTTCAGACAGAGGGCCAGTGACAAGGTGGAAAATTATCATATATTACTAAATAGACTGTTTTAATGCAAAAAAAAAATTACATTTAAAAAACATTATCAGTGGACCTCAGGGAAGATAATAAAACTATTAAAAAAAAGAGCATTTAATGACCCTTCTAAGAGTACAATTTATTGCATGAATAATGAATAATACAGTTTGGTTTGTTCCTCACACTAGAACTATTTTATGGCTTAAGAAGACTTAAATAAACATTTATAGTGCCTTTATGGTTTTTTGTCCTATTTGTAGTTCAACAGCATCTGTCCCCATTGACTTTCTCTGATGACAGAATTTTCATTTTTGTGTGAACTATTCCTTTAAGATAAGGGCTTGTTTTTATGAATGAAATTTCAGGGGTGGTGGAGAGCAGCAGGGGGATTTAACTGGGCAGCAGTAGTTATAATGGTGACTGGGGGCTTTATTTACATACTGTTGATATAAACCATTGTGACCCGCCTCCCATATATAGTCTTTGACCCCAAAACCTCTTCCATACAACTGCCCCCAACACATGCTTTACTACACCCTGTGCTGCTTGTTTTAGCTAGATTAAACAGGCAGATGGATGGGGCACATTTACACACTTTTCACACACACATACACTCACCTCAGAATAATATATGTATACATAAGACTCATTAGTGGTGTTTGCTAAGACAAACATCACCATTGCCATTGCTTATAGTTAGGCTTTGTTCCTGCAGCGTTTGTGCCACAGATATGAATGATAGCTCAAATCATGTCGCTTGTTGTGCGCTGTTACTTTTTTTGTGATCAGACATTTTTGATAAAACAAATGAAAAAAATCCCATAGACTCAAGTCATATCTACAGACCAGAATATCATAGAGACTTGAGGGCTTTTTTAACTTGAGCTAGTAAGTAACCACTTAGGAACCACTCAGAACATCCTAGTGATTGCTTAGCAACAGTCTAGCAGTCTTAGCAACACCCTCTCAGCTACCCAGAACACCCAGCAACCACCTTGCAACCATTCACTACACCCAAGCAACTGTTTAGCAACATGAGCAATCACCTAGAACTACCTAGCTACCAGATTGCAGCGAGATTTAAACACTCAGAACACATTAGTAGCCACATAGAAACACGCTAGCAATCACCTAGCAACCACAAAGAACATCCTGGCGACTGCTTAGCCACAGTCTAGTAGACAACCAGAACTCCCTAGGAACCAGATGGTAACGTGCTAAAAACATACAGAACACTTAAGCAATATAGCAATATTGCAGCCTCCTAGAGGACACTTAGCAGCCCTACTAGCAGCCACTCAGAACACCCAACCAACTGCTTAGCAAGACGAGCAATCACCCAGAATTACCTAGCAACCAGATAGCAACGTGCTGAAAAAAACACTCAGAACACCTTAGTTACCACATAGCAATGCCCTCACAGCCTCCCAAAACACCCTAGCAACCACTCAGAACACAGATGCATCTGCTTAGCAACAGTCTAGCAATCACCCAGAACTCACTATCAACCGGATAGCAGCATGCTCAAAAATACTCAGAACACATACAAATGCCCTCACAGCCACCCAGAATACACTAGTAACCACATAGCAACCACTTAGAACATCTTAATGACTGCTTGGCAACAGTCTAGCAAACAACTAGAACTACCAAGCAACTAGATAGCGACATGCTGAAAAAACACTCAGAACACCTTAGCAACCACATGGCAATTCCCTCGCAGCCTCCCAGAACGCCCTAGCAACCACTAAGTACACCCAAGCAACTGCTTAGCAACATGAGCAATCACTCAGAACTACCTAGCAACCAGATACCAATGTGCATAAAAAACACTCAGAACACCTTATTTACCACATAGCAATGCCCTCACAGCCACCCATAACAACCTAGCAACCACCTAGGCAGCACTCGGAACCCCAAGCAACTGCTTAGCAACATGAGCAATCACCTACAACTACCTAGCAACCAGATAGCAACATCCTAAAAAAACTCTCAGAACACCTTAGCAACCACATAACAATGCTCTCACAGCCTACCAGAACACACTAGCAATCACATAGCAACCACTCAGAACATCCTATTGACTACTTAGCAACAGTCTAGCAATCACCCAGAACTACCTAGCAACCAGATAGTGACATGCTGAAAAAACACTCACACCTTAGTTACCACATAGCAATGCCCTCACAGCCTCCCAGAACACCCTAGCAACCAGTCAGAACACCCAAGCAACTTCTTAGCAACACAAGCAATCACCCAGAACTACCTAGCTACCAGATAGCAACATGCTAAAAAAACTCAGATCACCTTAGCAACCACATACAAATGACCTCACAGCAACACAGAACACCCTACCAACCACCTAGCAACCACACAGAACATCAAAGCAACTGCTTAAAAACAGTCTAGCAATCACCCAGAACTCCCTAGCAACCAGATAGTAGCATGCTAAAAACACTCAGAACACCTTAGCAACCACATACAAATGCACTCACAGCAACCCAGAACACCCTAACAACTAAGTAGCAACCACTCATAACATCCTAGCAACCACATAGCAACGCCCTCACAGCCTCCCAGAACACCCTACCAACCACCTAGCAACCACACAGAACATCAAAGCAACTGCTTAAAAACAGTCTAGCAATCACCCAGAACTCCCTAGCAACCAGATAGTAGCATGCTAAAAACACTCAGAACACCTTAGCAACCACATACAAATGCACTCACAGCAACCCAGAACACCCTAGCAACCATGTAGCAACCACTCAGAATGCCTTAGCAACCACGTAGCAATGCCCTCACAGCCTCCCAGAACACTGTAGCAACCACACAGAACATTGAAGCAACTGCTTAAAAACAGTCTAGCAATCACCTAGAACTCCCTAGCAACCAGATAGCAACATGCTCAAAACACCCAGAACACTTTAGCAATCACATAGAAATGCCTTCACAGCCACCAAGAACACCCTAGCAACCACCTAGCAACCATTCAGAACACCCAAGTAACTGCTTAGCAACACAAGGAATCACCCAGAACTACACAGCAACCTGATAGCAACAAACAATGATGAAACCATTCAGAACACCTTAGCAACCACATAATAGTCCCCTCACAGCCATCTAGAACACCCAACAATCATATATTAACAACCACACACAACATCTAGCAACTGCATAGCAACATCCTGGCAACCACCTTCATCACCTGAACATCATGGTGATAAGTTTTGATATGCCAAGCATATCATAACATCTAAAGAAATCTAGTTATTACTGTGCATAATAATAGAACACACACACGCACGCACGCACGCACGCACACACACAAACACACACACACACACACACACACACATAGTTCTAGTCAGTTGGCCATTATTACCCCAGCAGGAAGCAATTAGTGGATTGTTGCTGTTGGAGCAGCTTTCTGGTTTATTGTTCCATCACCACTAGCTACACCAGCAGCCTAACAGCTCTATCTGCCCCCACCGTTATGATTAGACCCATCCATGTCCAGAGAGACAGTCCAGAAACAGATAGAGACAGGAATGAAGCTTCATGTATAATTTAAACATTCCCTGGAGAAGAGTGCTGAGAGAGGTCAATGAATGGATAGATGGTACCGAGAGAAAGCAGTTCATTCTGTAATTGGATGCCCAAACTTGTGAATTCCATATGACTCGTGTTGGGGTCCTGATCACTGTCAGAGTTTATTTTGTGATAATGACCAAGTGACTGTACACTGATGAGCCAAAACATTTTGACCACTCACAGATGAAGCGAATAACGTCGATCAACTCCTAACAAGGCCACATGTCAAGGTCTGGGTAGACAAGATGGCAAGCGAATAATCAGTTGTCGTAGACAACGTGTTAAATGCAGGAGAAATGGGCAGGAGTAAAGACTTGTATTCAAGTTAACTTGTATTCAGCAGGGAATAACTGAGGGTGGGACTTGATTGTATCCATTGGGAATTGATTGGGCCATGAAATGTTAGGCTGTAGTATTACTGGACAAGGATGTAACCACATCTTCAAGATTGAATATTAAGAGTTTAAAAGTTTAAGAACTGCTCAATGAAAATAGGTCAAAATGATTTATTCCTGGCCTATGTGGCCTTACATCAGCAGAAATAAAAAGTCATTTAGAAGCACAATTCATGTGCATCATCACAATTAATGTGACAGCAGTAAAGATAAATAAACTATACATACTGTATATATTTATGTCTACATCCTCAACACTGATGTGTTAGGTTCCTTATAGGTTCACATGGGAGTATATGCTATTAAACAGGTTAATCAGAGCTATCGACTGAATGTTGGCTAAACAAAAGAGACAGACGGTGCATTAATGTCCCTTGAGTTGTTTGCTAATGATGTCGGCTTTGCTTTTGTCATTATTATCTAATTGGCTTAATAAGGCCTTATCCATTATGGCCAAAGTGTGTGTGTGTTTTACATCTATTCTTTCCAAACATGACTAGAGCTCCGTGCAGGCTCATGAAGACATAAGTTTGTCATGCATGTCAAAAGTGAAAATAATGACAGAATTTACTCACCCTCATTTTGGTCCAAACCTGCATGACTTCCTATTTCCTGTGGAACACAGTAGGAGATGTTAGGCCAGAATGACATCCTCTAACACCACTATTTTCAATGAATGAAAAAAAAAAAAAAAAATGCTATGAAAATGAATGGTGACTGAGGCTAACATTTGGCCTAACGTCTCCTTTTGTGTACCACGGAAGAAAGAAAGTCATATATGTTTGGACCGACATGAATACAAATTTTTGTGTGAACTATCACTTTAACATGGGCTGTGTACTGTATGGAATTGTGTGCACAGTGTATACTGCATACTACCTACTATTTTTTTTTTAATTAGTATGCAAAACAGTATGCAATATGCAATGAAAAACATTTTAAACAGTACTACAATACATTGTCATCACATGACCTGCATGTTTAATTCAGCAAGTTCAAATATCATTGTAAGGGTGTTCGGTGGAAAAGGAGGAGGCGAGAACCGGCTTGACAACTTAAATAATAATTTAATGAACAACTTAACCAAACACACACAACCATAAACACACACACAGCGCAGCTGCCTGTAATTCTCTCTCTCTCGAACTGTCGTCCCCGGCTGCCTTTATCCCTCGCGCGCCCCATCAGGCTGATTGGGGACCGGGCGTGCGTCATTCCAGCCCGGCCCCGCCCTCCTCGGCTCTACACTCCACCCGGCGTTGCCTCAGGCCGGGGAGCCCCCGGCATGACGTACATCCCCCCTTCCTCTCCGGGGGGCGTGCCTTGCGCCCCGACTGCTGGCGGGTCATCCCCGCCTTCCTCGACCTGGGAGGAGACAGGAGGGGAAAAACAACAACAAAAACAAAATAGGTGAGGGAAAGGCCAACACGGAGCGACAGAGAGAGAGAGAGGAGAGAGAGAAAAAGAAACTCACCTGTTCTCTAATGTGCCATCGCGTGGCCTCGATCACTCCTCCACCCTCTCAGGTGGACGGCAGCCGCTCCTCCCCAGGCGGACCGGAGTCAGACCTCCGACCCCCAGCGGACAGAACGCCCCTCCGCGTTCTCGGCGTCCCATGGGGACACTCCTCCACCCCTGGCAGCGGCCCTACCACTCCAGGCGGTCGGGGAGTTGCTTCCCTCCTCCCCCCGCGGACGGCGGTCTTCTCTCGACCCCTCCGCGTTCCCGGGGGACGGCAGGGCACTCCTCCGCCCCCGGCAGCTGCCCCCTCGCTCCAGGTGGTCGGGGAGTCCAGTCCCCTCTCGCCTCGCGGACGGCGGCCGTTCCCCGCGTCCGGGTGGTCGGGCTACTCCGTCCCCCGTCGGATGGCAGCGGCACTCCCCTGGGTGGACGGCAGTGTCGAGGACTCTGCGACGAGAATCCCTCCTCCCTCCCGGGTTTCGGCACCAGTGTAAGGGGGTTCGGTGGAAAAGGAGGAGGCGAGAACCGGCATGACAGCTTAAATAATAATTTAATGAACAACTTAACCAAACACACACAACCATAAACACACACAGCGCAGCTGCCTGTAATTCTCTCTCTCTCGAACTGTCGTCCCCGGCCGACTTTATCCCTCGCGTGCCCCATCAGGCTGATTGGGGACCGGGCGTGCGTCATTCCAGACCGGCCCCGCCCTCCTCGGCTCTACAATCATTAAAATAAATGTGGTTATTTCGCATTTTTAATCTAATTTTGTGTAAAATAAAATATCATACATTTTGTCTGATCCAATAATGAATCACAAACAAGATGGTAAAAATTGTGGTTGATATTGCTCGCTTTAGTTGTCATACTGGAAAATCAAGTCAAGCACATTACATTGTGAAATAGCGAATTTAGCGTATATGGTCACATTCCATGTATTGAGATTTGTTCAGATTATTATACGTAAATGTAATTATCTATTCAACATTGGTGTCATTTATCGTACTGCTAATTTTGAAAGAAAATGCCACTTGAGGCCACACTGAAAAAAACTTGGGAGTGGGGTTTACTTAAAAAAAAAAATGATTAAAAGTAATTTTGACTTCAGACTTCACATAACATGAAGTTACCAAACATAACAACAAAATCTACAATAAAAACGGTTCAATTTAACTTGCCAAAAAACAAATAAACATGCAAGCTCATCAATTATTTAAGCCCTGTGCATGCTGGGAATACCAGCTTTGAAAAGTTACGTACATAAAAAACAACAACAAATTATTCAAATTAGCGAATAAATATGACAAGTTTTTCTACTTTAGGATTGATACATGATGATGCATTGTAAAGATAACAAACAATCATAAATAATATTTACTTATTAGCTAAAGCTAGGGATGTGCCTGAAGCCGAATACCTTATTCGGAAAGGCACGGACTTCAAAACGAATAACGGATTCATCCGAATAATATTAAAAATATTCGTTTGACTGATTATCCAAAAAGCACAAGGATAGAGTGACATTTTAAATAAACATATCCAAAATGACAACGAATTTATGAATCTGTGCAGCCAATATTTCTAAAGTGTAAACCTTATGAATGAAAATGCGCACGGTGTGATGTCAGATCGGATGGGCGCGGTCTCGACTCCGTTTGCGGTCTCTGTTAAGTGTGCGTGTCTGGAGCTTATCAAGTGTAGCATTAACTAAGATATGACATCATATACACATTCCACTTCTTGAAATGTCTGTTAATGTATCACACGATTCACACATGATTCTCATGTATTTATAGTCTAAACCTGAGCGGCATGTTAAATTCCTGACCTGCAGAGATGATTTCACGTCGGAGCTCGTCTATCCGTCTTTTAAAGTTGACCACATTTATATTCACATCAGTGATTAAGGTAATTAACTGGTTAAGACTTTATTCCGAAAAAAAGTTAAAATGGTTCATAAAGGTTTAAATGCTCCATAGAATATTCATCTATAAGGAATATTCCTCCTTATGTAAAACGAAGAAACTGAAATGCTTTTCTTCTTTAAACTGTGCTAAATTTGAAAATGTTAAGTGTTCTTGAACTCTATATAAATTTAACATTGTTATTATTTTTATTATTATTATTTAACTAAATAATGGTGTCCTATCGTAATAATTCCTGATAGATTTACGGGACTTTCACCTGTTTTATTTTAATTTCTTTTAATGTTTGAATTTGTATTTATTATTCACTGCAGAAATGTGTCCTTGACATTTCACATTTTGCTTGATACCTCCTGCCTCCAGAATAATGTTGTTATACATGCACAGACAAACAAAAATTCTGTTTCATGCAGATATTAATATCAGAAATACCAGGAGAAACCACAACTTATTCCACAGTTAATGTAGCCTACAAGTTCAGCTACATCTGTAAGGAAAAAAAAAGATATATTTTTGTATTATTGTTATTAATATTATTAGGCTATTATTATGAAAAGGCATATACAATGCATATTTTATTAATAGAAACTATAAATGTAAGAGTAATACTTAAAAATGGGGAGCGTTTCATTTAGTTTTGACGCACTTCCGGTTTAAGCCCCGCCCACACCCGGTTCTATCCGAATAGACAGATACAGATAATTTTGTCATAGGAACAGATGCAGATACAAATACACATATTGGCTCTGCTGCACACCCCTAGCTAAAGCATAATTTTTACATGCTTGAATTTAGTGCAAATGTAGAATTTACTTAATATTTTCAAGTTCATGCTTAAACTAACTTATTCAATGTAGAAAGTACTTAATCTGATTAAAGTACTCACTGATCCTTGAGATAAGGGATAAAACATGTCTTGCATACAAAAGCCATCTTTATATTAAAAATCAAGAAATTCATAATAATAAAAATACTGGAAAAGTTAAATCACAAATGAAGTTATGAAGTGAATAAATGTCAATTTTCAGAAGAAAATTTTTTTTTTTATAAAAACCTGTTCCCTTAAGTGCTTAGTTAGCTGAGACCTTTGTCTACAAATATATACATTTCAAATGTAGTATTTAAAAAAAATAAAAAAAATAATAATTTTAAACATATTTTGTCCCTTATCTCAAGAATCAGTGTGCTATATTTACTTCACCACAAAACTATTTTTTTTTTTCAGTGCATGCATTACAGTGCACTTACTGTAGACACTAGACACAATGTAAATCAGCCTCTCATGGCTTATAGTTTATTTTGTGCTTGTGTGCACATGTCGGAATGAATTTGATAAAGCAGCATTCTAACCCTTTAAGCATTAAAATGCAAGCTTTTATAACAGAAGTTATGCTCTCTGACAAACACTCATCATCTTCCTCTGGGCAGTAGCTGATAAACCTGCTATTGTAATGCCATGCACTACCAGCTGAACTCACTACACAGTGGTTGTCCTTGGTTTCACCATTCTCTTAAGTCAGAGAGCAGGTGCAGGCAGTGAAAGTGGTTTCATCTGCTGCTGTGTTAAGTCCTTTCACACATCTTGCGTTGCAGCTTCAGCGCTTCTCTCAACACTGGCGTCATGCCCCGCTTTGACCTCCACATGAAAGTGTAGCAGATAACGGCTCTGTTCCAAATCCTAGTGAGCTGATTTCCTGTAGGCAGCTGCCTTTTACTAAGGCACCACCCTAACTGAAATGAAATCTCATAAGTGAATGTTCTGGAACGCTCTACATAAAAAAAGTCTGATGCCCAGATGCTTGCTTTTTTGTTTCACCTCTGTTGGGTTGGTACACAAAAACCAGCGCTGAAGAAACAAAACCTAACATTCGAAAAGAAGCTGTAGATCAAAAGTGAAAAGCATCGTTGGTAATTTTGAATTTTTTTAGATTTGTTAATGTCATGCTGTTTGCTTGCAATGTAGATGGTTAATACACTGCAAATGAGCAACCAGATAATAGTTTAGTTTAATAATTTTCTTTCTTTACCACACATTTGCACATATACAGTGAAATTCTTCTTTTTCACATATCCCAGCTAGGCTGGGGTTAGAATGCAGGGTCAACCATGATACAGCACCCCTGGAGCAGATAGGGTCAAGGGCCTTGCTCAAGGGCCCAACAGTGGCATCTTGGCAGTGCTGGGGCTTGAACCCCTGCCCTTCTGATCAGTAACCCAGAGCCTTAACCGCTGAGCTACCACTGCCCCCAGGCTAGTAAGTAGGCCGACGTGAAGTTGATTTACTGATGTATAAAACAGCAATAAAGTGATTAAGCTCATCAGTTCTCAGCTTGTTTTGCATGTTTAGCCGACATAAAGAATATAGCATGAAGCTGAACATATAAGCATTTAACCCCTTTACTCTGGTGCATTTTTGGGTTGCCGCCCGCATTTTTGCACACTCAAATTTAAAAGCTCACCATTCACACATACTGTGAACTAATTGCAAAAAATGTGTCTCATTTTTCAGAGAACCCCCCAAATAAAATAAAAAAAGATTCCAATTATTCATAAATAATATTGTGTGTGTTTATAATCTTATGATAAACAGAATACATTTATTGAAAAAATAAAATAAAATTGTTGTTCTAACTTTTTAAACATGTAATTCTGGTTCTGTTCACCCTACCTCACTTTGAAAAGTCTCATTTTATTCCACTAGATGTCAGAAACCCTAAAGGGTTCTATCGCTCGATTCATATTTGTAACCCTTAAAAGGTTCTATATAGAACCCTTTTTAAGAACCCTGGTTCTTTGAGCCAGGTGAAAAGTTTCTATATAGAACCCTTTTTAAGAACCCTGGTTCTTTGAGCCAGGTGAAAAGGTTCTATATAGAACCCTTTTTAAGAACCCTGGTTCTTTGAGCCAGGTGAAAAGGTTCTATATAGAACCCTTTTTAAGAACCCTGGTTCTTTGAGCCAGGTGAAAAGGTTCTATATAGAACCCTTTTTAAGAACCCTGGTTCTTTGAGCCAGATGAAAAGGTTCTATATAGAACCCTTTTAAGAACCCTGGTTCTTTGAGCCAGGTGAAAAGGTTCTATATAGAACCCTTTTTAAGAACCCTGGTTCTTTGAGCCAGGTGAAAAGGTTCTATATAGAACCCTTTTTAAGAACCCTGGTTCTTTGAGCCAGGTGAAAAGGTTCTATATAGAACCTTTAAGGTGTTCCCAACATGAAACATTTGGTTTTTGTTTAGATTTTATATATATAACAATCATAAACATTAAATCATTTAACATAAACTATAAGTTAACATTATAACCATAAGATTAATAAACAATTAAAAAATATGTAAAAATAAATAAATAAAAACAAATGACCAATGAAAAGTATGTGAAACTTTTAATAGACCTGCTGTCAGTATGCTGAGATTTAAAATAATAATAATAATAATAAAAAAAAGATAAAACAAGATAAAGATAATTAAAAACAAAGAAATTGGTATATCTCTAAATTGCTTCTTAAAACTTACAAGAATAGGAGTGTTCTGCAATTAGAAATGAACCATTATTTAGTATCATAAAAACCTTGATGCAATGCAAAATAATGAGAAATAATAGAAAAATATGTACTCTTTATGACATTGGTCATGTCATTGTCTTGAAGTCAAATATCCCCTTTGACTTTCACCTGGCTCTGATGATATTTATGTCCAGAACTTCAGAAGTGCTCTGAGTCAGGTGAAGGTCTATACTAAAACCCATGTTTAATTATTATGTCATCTTCAATAAAAAGTACATAATTATCATAACTACAAACAACAAATACACACAAGTTGAGAAATGTAAACATTTCCATCAGTTCCTCTCTTTGACTCAGACATTTGACATATTCACACTCTTGAATAGAGCTTGATTCATCTCTTTATATCAGTGCAGTTGGCTTATTTCAATGCTGTGATGTGCTCCTGGAATCTTGTTTCGTTTTTTCCCATGATTTCTAGATGCAAAGAAAATTCAATTATAACAACCTGATTTCAGGATTACTAGTCAATCCTCTATTTTAGTGATTCAAGTGTGAAATTACTAACTTCCTGGTGGAGTATATCGTAGGCATCGTTTGGTATATCGTGCCAACAGTTTTGTCGACATTTATTCTTTGTGCTTGCTGAAATAAATGTGTAAGTCATACTGTAAATGACAAGGAGTTAGGTTAGAATAAATAAAAATCAAATTAATTTACATGTCTTTCTTACCATGGTAAAGTCGTCTTCAAGCTTTCAGCTCAACCGACTTTCCGTTACCGTTAAAATTTAAATAGGATGCTCGCATGTTGTGATCACCCATGTGAGTTGCGCATCTGCGAGCGCATGGCTTAAACGCACCTTAGCGCTATGTAGATAGGAGGGGGAAAACAGCACTACACACTCAACTTGTTTGCTGTTTATGATAAACACAATATTTTGCATCATTTGTTGAATTATGAGTCAAGAATAGACTATACCATAGACTGTATATCAATACTAAGATAAACCTGTCATCTAAAAGAGAAAGGATATTGGATCTGATCATCTGTCATTTATTATTTTCTAACCAAACCCAAAGTGGTAGAAGTACATTGTAAAAGTTTTATTTTTCTGCAGTATGAAATGCAAATGCAAAAGTAATGTAGTGTTCAAAACTATTTATATACAAAACTTTCAATAACGTAATTTATGCATACACATACATGCATACTTACATGAAGCAATTGTACTCCCAAAGAACCCTGTCGTGCAAAAAGGGTTCTTTTTTCTGTAAAACTTTGTAAATAGAACCTTTTTGGCATAAAGGTTTCTTTGGAGCTGAGTAAAGAACCCTAGGGTTCTATATAGAACCCCAAAGAACCTTTTTTTCTAAGAGTGTAGACATTCCGTCTAAATTTCAGTTCATGCACCACCCCATATTTTCATTGAATATCTTGGCCTCTGAGTGGACTACAAACTCAATCTAGGTGTCATTAGAAAGCTGAGATCTTCCCTTTGTGATAATGTATAACATTGTATCATCAATAGTCAAAAACATATATATATATATATATATATATATATATATATATATATATATATTGTTCTGGACATCTAAGATATAACATTGGATTATTCACACAAGCAAGCTCACAGACAAGTAAAAAATGGTTCATTTTTTTTTAGAAAACTCTCTAAGGTAAAAGCAGATATAAAGTTTTTGTCTACTTGGGGCTTACAGCAGCAGTTATCAGAGCATAAAAGAGATGTTTGTATGTGATGACTTTCAGAAATCATATTTTGCTTTGTGATTCTTTTGAAAATCTTTTGAACTGTTCCTGAGAGTGAGAACTTTCATTTGATATATAACTTGTCCATTTAGGTGCTATGGGAAGGACTTTTATTTTTATATAAATATTTTTACCCATTGTCTCTTAGAATTTCAGATTCTAAGCTTTCAAATGAAACCTCATATGCCTGACTTATGTATACGTTGACTTCAGCGTTTCAAGCGTAATCTTTTTTGCTGATATAGCGCCCCACTTATAGAGTTTAAGGGGTTAACGTTACTTCAATTAATAATTGCAATCACTATTTCTAGGGAAATAATCAACAATTATGATTTTTGTCATACTCATGCAGCACTACTGTAACGAGTAGTTGCTGAGATCAGACAGGAGCCACTGGATCGAATTGCAGGCTTTTAATGAAGATGATGAAAGTGAACCAAACAAACCTGAACTCAAACAGCAATAAACAAGAACTGACAAAGAAGGAACAAAACTAGAGGGTATTTATACACACAAGGGCTAATGAGGGAATGGAGAACAGGTGAGAACAATGGGGAACAGATGGCAGTGATGAGGGCAGTGCATTATGGGAAATATAGTCCAGGGGAAACAGAAGACAGAGGACAAAAACCACTTCAAAATAAGAGTCCTTGGAAACACAATGGAAACACACTGTGACACCTACTAATAAACATATTGGATTAAATAATTTATTTTTAATTACATTTAACTATTTTTAGTAATACTTTTTTGCATTGAATTAATTATATTTGATAATCGAAATTTTACTCACATTGTCCACCATATTCAATGGATTTTTTTCATTGTTTTCACAACCAGTTTGCAACCAGCTAGTTTCTATCAAGTAACAGATGTTTTTGTGTCAAAATACTGCAGCTTTTCATTGGCCGCACACAGCATTTCACGTCAGAAACATAACATATGGGAAGCATTTTCTCCTTCCTTTTAAAAGTATTTTATTTGCACAATTATAAGGTTAGTTGCATGTCATTATTTGCATTTAGCATTGTTAATTCTCCACTGTCTGTAACACAGATCAGATCTGCATTCCATTTTTGGATCGCAGTCCACAAGTTGAAGCACTGCTTTAGAAAGAGGCCAGCATGTTTCTTATCTGTCATCTGTTTTTTAAGCACTGAAGCAAACCACCACAACAAATACAAGACGCTCAGAACTTCAAAACTTCCTTTCTGTCCGTTTCTGCTGTGAAGTCAGGACTCAATACATTAGCAAACTGCACTACCATTCAAGCTGAAGTCACCATTGCCACCCACAGATTTCTGCATTACAACATTCAGTGAATATAATGAGAGTCGTTTCTCATACGACGCCCCCCTGCAGTCAGCTGTATGCGTCTGAAATTGCAGTGCAACCAGGTTAGACTGTGTGACACAAGCCGGCAGTCTTCAACACACCCATGCTGACACACACACTGCGGTAATCGCATTTCCTGATGCACGCACAGTGGGGAAAACGAGAAGAGCCTGTTTAATATCTAAATGTTTCTGGGGGTTGAATATTTACACTTATTTAGCACATCTCTTGCTGAGGCATTGCAAATTTGAGAAATTGCCTTTCTTCCTCCCATTGCAAGGACATTGTTTTTATTTCAAATCAGGCTGATATACATCTGTAAGCACAAGCAATCATGCAATCAGAAATTAAGTTTTGGGGGTTTTAATTAATGTCTATTAGCTTTGAAGACATCTATGAGCATTTAAACTAGAAATGTGTATTTAAAAGCGTTACTGGGAAAACGGACCACAAATATTGATGACTCATGTTGCACTACACAGGTTTTCATCCAATTAAATGCTCTCTAGAATGAGAGTATTGATTCTTGCATTAGTTGCCTACATTTGAATAAAACATTATTGCCTGGTATATGTAGCTACACTTTTACATTTTTTATGAAAGTTTGGAGTACGGTTTGCAGAATTAATTAAATACAGGACATGATCACAATAGCTAACAAGTCTGCCCTCGCTTTTCAAAGCAGTCCACATCCCATAAAAAATGCTTTAATTTGAGTTTATTGCAGATTTGATTAATAATTTAATAATGTTTTACCCTTATGAGTCAAATTTTATGTCTTGCAATTCAAATGATTGTTTGTGCATGTGTCTGAAGAAACAGTACATAAGTGGTACATGATCAATGTTAAAGTGAAAGATGTGGGAAATTATCAATTTATATACACAATCATTGCTAGAGTATTCTATTTTTTGTTTTCATTTCTTCTTTCAGTTAGCAAAAAAGCATTAAATTATTTAAAGTTGATTTCATCAAGAATTCTATTTACTGAAGTGTTCATTGTAATTGAGTGTGAGTCAGTTTATTTATTTATTTATGTATTTGTTTGGCATCTTAATAATAAAAACAAAAACAAAGCAAGAATACAAAAATAGAAAAGAGATATGCAGGAGAGGTTAGAAACCAGTGTGGGCTTATTTGAATACATCAATTTTCCAATAACAAACATTTAACTCAATATGAAAAAAGAAAGAAAAGTAATATATATATATATATATATATATATATATATATATATATATATATATATATATATATAAATATATATAAAATAATAAAATAAATAAATTCCAAACATGTTTGATCAATAGTAAAGACATATTTATTATGTCTTTTATTATACGATTTAAAGGAAGTAACAATTTATGCAGAAATTTAGAGCATTTGAGTGTGAGAGGATAAGCTCACTCACAACCAGTGTCCTACTTACAAACTACACTGAGAACAAAGATGATGTTATTTCAAAGTGAGAGAAAGAGAGAGAACGACTATATGACCTTCATAGTCACCTCATACAACTGATCTGAGATCACACATGCTCAGTTAATCTTAGTTGGTCCAGAATCAGACAGTCACATGACCTGATCTACTGTTAATGGCACCTGAAAATAAAATCTAATTTCAGTCATGACAATTCTCTGAAAGATTTAGCATATTAATGTGGGTAAGACATATTGATAGGATATTGGTCTTGGTGGACTAGATCTGCTACGCTGCTGCTGCTGCAGAGCAAGTACATCAAACAACTAACACAAACACAAAACACAACCCCCACTGCAATGAAACTGGCTTACTTGCAAATTGAGGAAAATTTAAATGTTAGGAAAAGAGAGAATGCAAGTTGATTAGCTACCTGATTACATGTCAAAGGACCTATTAGCTTACACCATGTGTGCTAGTTGGCTAACAGATAACAACAATGTGTGCCAGTACCTGATTTGGCCATGACTTACCTTTGTTAAAGACACGCTTCTATGTGTCATAGCCAAAAGCAGACCTTACCGTGCAAGCTGTTTGAAGGAAAAGCCCCAGCAACCACCTGAGCTAATAGCATTTTCAAAGGAAACTCACACAGCGCTGCAATGAAACTGGCTTACTTGCAAACTGAGGAAAATGTAAATGTTAGGCAAAGAGAGTATGCAAGTTGATTAGCTACCTGATTTCATGTCTAAGGACCTGTCAGCTTACACCAAGTGTGCCGGTTGGCTAACAGATAAGAACAATGTGTGCCAGTACCTGATTTGGTCATGACTTACCTTTGTTAAAGACATGCTTCTATGTGTCATGGCCAAAAGCAGACCTTATCGTGCAAGCTGTATAATGAAAAAGCCCCAACAACCACCTGAGCAAACAGCATTTTCAGAAAAACTCTTGCAGCAACTGCAATGAAACTAGCTTACTTGCAAATTGAGGACAGTTTAAATATTAGGCAAAGATAGAGTATGCAAGTTGATTGACTACCAGATTACATGTCAAAGGACCTATCAGATTACATCATGTGTGCTAGCTGACTAACAGATAAGTTCATAGAACCTGTCAGTTTGTGCCATATAGAGTTTCCTGTCTGAACTTAATCATTTCTCAGAGGCTGCGCTTTGATAGCTCAGGACACTTAATGAAGTTATCAGTTTTGTTTATTTAAAGGAATAGTTCACCCAAAAATTACAATTTTGGCATCATTTACTAAACCTCATGTTGTTCCAAACCTTCCGTGGAACACAAAAGGAGAGCCTCTGTTCTCTTTAACTGCATCTTTTTTCCCATACAGTCAAGTGAACAGATGACTGAGACTAATTATTCTGCCTGTAATCTCCTTTTGTGTTGCACAGAGGAAAGAAAGTGATACAGGTTTGGAACGACATGAGGGTGAGTGATTGATGACAGAATGGTATATTCTTAGATGTTGCTCTTAAATCAAATCAAATGGGACAATTGTTGACATACACAAGAGCTATAGAAGTTGATGTGGATAGTATAGCTCAGATCATTTGGTCTTAGAAGAACTTGAACTAAAATATTTGAGCTTATATTGATATCTCTGACTTTTAATGGCACACTTTGGTATGTTTGGTGGTCTTCAATAAATTCCCATCATTGAGATCTCTTTTAAAACTCTAGATGGAGAGATTTCTGAGGTCTTTTTCCAGGAGAAACAATTTTAAATCACCAGTTGCTCTTCATTTAATCTCATCACTGTCTAGTAGAAACAATTGAGATATTTAAGCGATTTTTCTTTTCAATTTGTCACCATCGCATATTTAATCAAGTGTTGATTTCAGGCCAAGAAAACACTGCCTGTATTTTTTGTTTTGTTCTGATGTGGCAAAATAAAACCTTGCATATCTGTTTCCTTCAACTGTAGACTAATTCACTGTCACTGAATTCATAAAAGTGGAACGCAAAACAAAATCAGAAGAACAATAGGCTCTGTGTTCTAGTGCTATTTCTTTAATGTATGGCACATTCCTTACATTCCATAGTTTATAGGCCTATAAATTAACAGTAAATCACTTTTGGCTGGAAGTTGGATTACTAATGTTAGCAATATGCGGCATATGCCTGTAGGGGTTCTGCCATATGTGAGCG